>NW_027138817.1:343874-478851 GCF_035084215.1 Heptranchias perlo
CCCGCGATCTGCCGACCCCCTCCTTCTGACCCGTGATCTGCCGACCCCCTCCTTCTGACCCGTGATCTGCCGACCCCCTCCTTCTGACCCGTGATCTGCCGACCCCTCTTCTGACCCACGATCTGCCGATCCCCTCTTCTGACCCGTGATCTGCCGACCCCCTCCTTCTGACCCGTGATCTGCCGACCCCCTCCTTCTGACCCGTGATCTGCCGATCCCCTCTTCTGACCCGTGATCTGCCGATCCCCTCTTCTGACCCGTGATCTGCCGATCCCCTCTTCTGACCCGTGATCTACCGATCCCCTCTTCTGACCCGCGAACTGCCGACCCCCTCCTTCTGACCTGCCATCTGCCGACCCCTCCTTCTGACCCGTGATCTGCCGACCCCCTCCTTCTGACCCGTGATCTGCCGACCCCCTCTTCTGACCCACGGTCTGCCGACCCCTCCTTCTGACCCGCGAACTGCCGACCCCCTCCTTCTGACCCGCCATCTGCCGACCCCTCCTTCTGACCCGTGATCTGCCGACCCCCTCCTTCTGACCCACGATCTGCCGACCCCCTCCTTCTGACCCGTGATCTGCCGACCCCCTCTTCTGACCCACGGTCTGCCGACCCCTCCTTCTGACCCGCGAACTGCCGACCCCCTCCTTCTGACCCGTGATCCGCCGACCCCTCTTCTGACCCACGATCTGCCGATCCCCTCTTCTGACTCGTGATCTGCCGATCCCCTCTTCTGACCCGTGATCTACCGATCCCCTCTTCTGACCCGCGAACTGCCGACCCCCTCCTTCTGACCCGCGAACTGCCGACCCCCTCCTTCTGACCCGCGAACTGCCGACCCCTCTTCTGACCCGCCATCTGCCGACCCCTCCTTCTGACCCGCGATCTGCCGACCCCTCCTTCTGACCCGTGATCTGCCGACCCCCTCCTTCTGACCCGCGATCTGCCGACCCCCTCCTTCTGACCCGCGATCTGCCGACCCCCTCCTTCTGACCCGCGATCTGCCGACCCCTATTCTGACCCGCGATCTGCCGACCCCTCCTTCTGACCCACCATCTGCCGACCCCTCCTTCTGACCCGCGAACTGCCGACCCCTCCTTCTGACCCACCATCTGCCGACCCCTCCTTCTGACCCGTGATCTGCCGACCCCTCCTTCTGACCCAGCATCTGCCGACCCCCTCCTTCTGACCCACGATCTGCCGATCCCCTTTTCTGACCAGTGATCTGCCGATCCCCTCTTCTGACCCACGATCTACCGAACCCCTCTTCTGACCCACGATCTACCGATCCCCTCTTCTGACCAGTGATCTGCCGACCCCCTCCTTCTGACCCGCGATCTGCCGACCCCCTCCTTCTGACCCGCGATCTGCCGACCCCTATTCTGACCCGCGATCTCCCGACCCCTCCTTCTGACCCGCGATCTGCCGACCCCCTCCTTCTGACCCGCGATCTGCCGACCCCCTCCTTCTGACCCGTGATCTGCCGACCCCCTCCTTCTGACCCGTGATCTGCCGATCCCCTCTTCTGACCCGTGATCTGCCGATCCCCTCTTCTGACCAGTGATCTGCCGATCCCCTCCTTCTGACCCACGATCTGCCGATCCCCTCTTCTGACCCGTGATCTGCCGATCCCCTCTTCTGACCCGTGATCTACCGATTCCCTCTTCTGACCCGTGATATGCCGACCCCCTCTTCTGACCCGTGATCTGCCGACCCCCTCTTCTGACCAGTGATCTGCCGACCCCCTCTTCTGACCCTCGAACTGCCGACCCCTCCTTCTGACCCGTGATCTGCCGACCCCCTCTTCTGACCCGCGAACTGCCGACCCCTCTTCTGACCCACCATCTGCCGACCCCTCCTTCTGACCCGTGATCTGCCGACCCCCTCTTCTGACCCGCGAACTGCCGACCCCTCTTCTGACCCACGATCTGCCGACCCCCTCCTTCTGACCCGCGAACTGCCGACCCCTCTTCTGACCCGCCATCTGCCGACCCCTCCTTCTGACCCGCGATCTGCCGACCCCTCTTCTGACCCACGATCTGCCGACCCCCTCCTTCTGACCCACCATCTGCCGACCCCTCCTTCTGACCCACCATCTGCCGACCCCTCCTTCTGACCCGCGAACTGCCGACCCCTCCTTCTGACCCGCCATCTGCCGACCCCTCCTTCTGACCCACGATCTGCCGAATCCCTCTTCTGACCCACGATCTACCGAACCCCTCTTCTGACCAGTGATCTACCGATCCTCTCTTCTGACTAGAGATCTGCCGACCCCCTCTTCTGACCCACGATCTACCGATCCCCTCTTCTGACCAGTGATCTACCGATCCCCTCTTCTGACCAGTGATCTGCCGACCCTCTCTTCTGACCCACGATCTACCGATCCCCTCTTCTGACCAGTGATCTACCGATCCCCTCTTCTGACCAGTGATCTACCGATCCCCTCTTCTGACCAGTGATCTGCCGACCCCTCCTTCTGACCCGCCATCTGCCGACCCCTCCTTCTGACCCGCCATCTGCCGACCCCTCCTTCTGACCCGTGAACTGCCGACCCCTCCTTCTGACCCGTGAACTGCCGACCCCTCCTTCTGACCCGCGATCTGCCGATCCCCTCTTCTGACCAGTGATCTGCCGATCCCCTCTTCTGACCCGCGATCTGCCGATCCCCTCTTCTGACCCGCGATCTGCCGACCCCTCCTTCTGACCCACGATCTGCCGACCCCCTCTTCTGACCCGTGATCTGCCGACCCCCTCTTCTGACCCGTGATCTGCCGACCCCCTCTTCTGACCTGTGATCTGCCGACCCCTCCTTCTGACCCGCGATCTGCCGACCCCTCCTTCTGAACCGTGATCTGCCGATCCCTCCTTCTGACCCGTGATCTGCCGACCCCCTCTTCTGACCCGTGATCTGCCGACCCCCTCTTCTGACCCGTGATCTGCCGACCCCTCCTTCTGACCCGTGATCTGCCGACCCCTCCTTCTGACCCGTTATCTGCCGACCCCTCCTTCTGACCCGTGATCTGCCGACCCCCTCTTCTGACCCGTGATCTGCCGACCCCTCCTTCTGACCCGTTATCTGCCGACCCCTCCTTCTGACCCGTGATCTGCCGACCCCTCCTTCTGACCCGTGATCTGCCGACCCCTCTTCTGACCCGTGATCTGTTGACCCCCTCTTCTGACCCGTGATCTGCCGACCCCCTCTTCTGACCCACGATCTTTCCCGATTGCCAGGGATCGTCTCCAGCAGTTCGCAGCTGCGGCCTTCTACCACAGGCTTTCTCTGTAGGAAACTGAATAAAAAAATTATAATGAGGTCCTGCCGTTTGTTTGTAGAAACTGCACCATCATACAGTGAGTTAATGTCCTAGAGTGCAATGGTGCGATATGTTAACTGGAGCAGGGTGCAAGTCATGGATAGACTTTGGGCTTCACAGGGAATTGAGCTGCTGAGGATAGAGAAGTGTGGCACAAGAGAGTATTGAAAGGCCCTAAGGTTTTCACCACTCTATCGAAGGGTATGAAGGAGATCCAGATGTTATGATTCAGCCATTGAGCTAGGAGAGGCTGAGGACCGTCAACAGCATCCTGTACAACCTTTGTGTAGTGGAACAACTCTATGTGCTTTGCAACCGAAGAGTGGAAAGGTGCACACTGAACAGGAATTGTGAGAGTGAGTGGAAGTGACCAAAGACAGGTTCTCTGGAGGCGTTTTTAGATGGGGAGAGAGGTAGTATGGAGGAAGGGGTTGTGGGAGAGTTCCAGAGGGTAGGGCTGGCATGGGGAAGGCCTTGCCCATCAATGAATGGGAGTGGGGTCCATACAGTGTGTGAGCGTGAGGCTGGGTGTTTAGATATAGTGTGAGTGTGAGATTGGGTGTTTCGATTGTGCTATAGTATGAGGTTGGGTGTTTGGGTGGGATGAGTTCTAGATGAGCTGGAGTTTGGGTGGGTGGGGGGAGTTTTGATGAGCTGCAGTTTGGGTAGGTGGGGGGAGTTCTAGATAAGTTAGAGTTTGGGTGGGTGGGGGAGTTCAAGATGAGCTGGAGTTTGGGTGGAGGAGTTCGAGATGAGCTGGAGTTTGGGTGGGTGGGGGGAGTTTTGATGAGCTGGAATTTGGTTGGGTGGGGGGAGTTTTGATGAGCTGCAGTTTGGGTGGGTGGGGGGAGTTCTAGATAAGTTAGAGTTTGGGTGGGTGGGGGAGTTCAAGATGAGCTGGAGTTTGGGTGGGGAGTTCTAGATGAGCTGGAGTTTGGGTGGGGGAGTTCTAGATGAGCTGGGGTTTGGGTGGGGGAGTTCTAGATGAGTTGGAGATTGGGTGGGGGAGTTCTAGATTATTTGAAATTTGGGTGGGGGAGTTCTAGCTGAGTTGCAGTTGGGTGTGGGGGAGTTCTAGAAGAGTTGGAATTTGGATGGGGGAATTTTATATGAGTTGAAATTTGGGTGGGTGGGGGAGTTCTAGTTGAGTTGGAGTTTGGGTGGGTGGAGAGCTAGATGATTTGGAGTTTGGGTGGGAGAGTTCTAGATGAGCTGGAGTTTGGGTGGGGGAGTTCGAGATGAGTAGGAGTTTGGGTGGGGGGTTCTAGATGAGTTAGAGGTTGGGGTGTAGTTCTAGATGAGTCGTATTTTTTATGGGGGGAGTTATAGATGCGCAGGAGTTTGAGTAGGGGGAATTCCAGATGAGTTGGAGTTTGGGTGGGGGAGTTCTAGTCGTGTTGGCGTTTGGGTGCGGGGAGCTCTAAATGAATTGAAGTTTGGGTGGGGGAGTTCTAAACAAGTTGAAGTTTGTGTGGGGGAGTTCTAGACAAGTTAGAGTTTGGGTGGGGGGAGTTCAAGATAACTTGGAGTTTGGGTGTGGGAGTTCTAGATGAGTTGAATTTTGGGTGGTAGTGTTCTAGATGAGTTGGTGTTACATAGAAACATAGAAAATAGGAGTAAGAGTAGGCCATTTGGCCCTTTGGGCCTGCTCCGCCATTCAAAATGATCATGGCTGATCGTCTAACTAAGTACCCTGTTCCTGCTTTTTCCCCATATCCCTTGATCCCTTTAGCATTAAGAAATAGCTGTTGAACAATTACTTTGCGTCAGCATTTACAGTCGAAAAAGAGGATAGCATGCCGGAAATCCCAAGAAAACTTATATTGAATTGGGGACAGGGACTCGATAAAATTAACATAAGTAAAGCAACAGTAATGAAGAAAATAATAGCACTAAAGAGTGACAAATCCCCAGGACCAGATGGTTTCCATCCCAGGGTTTTAAAGGAAGTAGGTGAGCACATTGCGGATGCCCTAACTATAATCTTTCAAAGTTCTCTAGATTCAGGATCTGCACATGTCACTCCGCTTTTTAAGAAAGGAGAGAGAGGGAAACCAGGGAATTATAGACCAGTTAGCCTAACATCTGTTGTGGGGAAAATGCTGGAGTCTATAATTAAGGATAGGGTGACTGAACACCTCGAGAATTTTCAGTTAATCAGAGAGAGCCAGCATGGATTTGTGAAAGGTAGGTCGTGCCTGACAAACCTGATTGAATTTTTTGAAGAGGTGACTAAAGTAGTGGACAGGGGAATGTCAATGGATGTTATTTATATGGACTTCCAGAACGCATTTGATAAGGTCCCACATAAGAGACTGTTAGCTAAGATAGAAGCCCATGGAATCGAGGGAAAAGTACGGACTTGGTTAGGAAGTTGGCTGAGCGAAAGGCGACAGAGAGTAGGGATAATGGGTAGGTACTCACATTAGCAGGATGTGACTAGTGGAGTCCCGCAGGGATCTGTCTTGGGGCCTCAATTATTCACAATATTTATTAACGACTTAAATGAAGGCATAGAAAGTCTCATATCTAAGTTTGCCAAAGATTGGTGGCATTGTAAGCAGTGTAGATGAAAACATAAAATTACAAAGCGATATTGATAGATTAGGTGAATGGGCAAAACTGTGGCAAATGGAATTCAATGTAGACAAATGAGAGGTCATCCACTTTGGATCAAAAAAGGATAGAACAGGGTACTTTCTAAATGGTAAAGTTAAAAACAGTGGATGTCCAAAGGGACTTGGGGGTTCAGGTACATAGATCATTGAAGTGTCATGAACAGGTGCAGAAGATAATCAAGAAGGCAAATGGAATGCTGGCCTTTATATCTAGAGGACTAGAGTACAAGGGGGCAGAAGTTATGCTGCAGCTATACAAAACCCTGGTTAGACCGCACCTGGAGTACTGTGAGCAGTTCTGGGCACCGCACCTTCGGAAGGACATATTGGCCTTGGAGGGAGTGCAGCGTAGCTTTACTAGAATGATACCCGGACTTCAAGGGTTAAGTTACGAGGAGAGATGACACAAATTGGGGTTGTATTCTCTGGAGTTTCGAAGGTTAAGGGGTGATCTGATCGAAGTTTATAAGATATTAAGGGGAACAGATAGGGTGGATAGAGAGAAACTATTTCCGCTGGTTGGAGATTTTAGGAGTAGGGGGCACAGTCTAAAAATTAGAGCCAGATCTTTCAGGAGCGAGATTAGAAAACAATTCTACACACAAAGGGTTGTAGAAGTTTGGAACTCTCTTCCGCAAACGGCAATTGATACTAGCTCAATTGCTAAATTTAAATGTGAGATAGATAGCTTTTTGGCAACCAAAGGTATTAAGGGATATGGGCCAAAGGCAGGTATATGGAGTTAGATCATAGATCAGCCATGATCTTATCAAATGGCGGAGCAGGCACGAGGGGCTGAATGGCCTACTCCTGTTCCTATGTTCCTATCTCCTTCTTGAATACATCTAACGACTTGGCCTCCACTGACTTATGTGGTAGAGAATTCCACAGATTCACCACCCTCTGAGTGAAGAAATTTCTCCTCATCTCAGTTCTAAATGGCATACCCCGTATCCTGAGACTGTGACCCTTGGTTCTGGACTCCCCAGCCATCGGGAACACCCTCCCTGCATCTAGTCTGTCTAGTCCTGATAGAATTTTATGTTTCGATGAGATCAGCTCTCATTCTTCTAAACTCTAGTGAATATAGGCCTAGTCGACCCAATCTCTCCTCATACGTCACTCCTGCCATCCCAGCAATCAGCCTGGTAAACCTTCGTTGCACTCCCTTCATGGCAAGGACATCCTTCCTCAGATAAGGAGACCAAAACTGCACACAACACTCCAGATGATGGTCTCACCAAGGCCCTGTACAATTGAAGTAAGACATCCCTGTTCCTGTACTCAAATCCTCTTGCAATGAACGCCAACATACCGTTCGCCTTCCTAACTGCTTGCTGCACCTGAATGCTCGCTTTCAGCGACTGGCGTACAAGGACACCCAGGTCTCGTTGCACCTCCCCTTTTCCCAATCTATCTCCATTCGGATAATAATCTGTCTTCCTGTTTTTACAACCAAAGTGGATAACCTCACATTTACCCACGTTATACTGCATCTGCCATATTCTTGCCCACTCACCCAACTTGTCTAAATCACATTGGAGCCTCTTTGCATCCTCCTCACAGCTCACATTCCACCCCAGCTTTGTGTTGTCTGCAAACTTGGAAATGTTACATTCCGTTCCCTCATCCAAATCATTGATATATATTGTGAATAGCTGGGGCCCAATACTGATCCCTGCGGTACCCCATGAGTCACTGCCTGCCACCCAGAAAAAGACCCGTTTATTCTT
The DNA here is from genome assembly GCF_035084215.1 of Heptranchias perlo. Classification (NCBI taxonomy): domain Eukaryota; kingdom Metazoa; phylum Chordata; class Chondrichthyes; order Hexanchiformes; family Hexanchidae; genus Heptranchias; species Heptranchias perlo. Next base: position 351,540 of record NW_027138817.1, read on the forward strand.
ACTCTCTGTTTCCTGTCTGTCAACCAATTCTCAATCCATGCCAGTATATTCCCCCCAATCCCATGTGCTTTAATTTTGCACACTAACCTCTTGTGTGGGACCTTATCAAAAGCCTTCTGAAAATCCAAATACACCACATCCACTGGTTCTCCCCTATCTATTCTACTAGTTACATCCTCAAAAAACTCCAGTTGATTTGTTAAGCATGATTTCCCTTTCATAAACCCATGCTGACTTTGTCCAATCCCGTTAATGCCTTCCAAGTGTTCTGTTATCACATCCTTTATAATGGACTCTAGCATTTTCCCCATTACTGATGTTTGGGTTGGGGGAGTTCTAGATGAGTTGGAGTTTGGGTGGGAGAGTTCTAGATGAGTTGAAGTTTGGGTGGGGAAGTTCCAGGTGAATTCGAGTTTGGGTGGGGGGAGTTCTAGATAAGTTAGAGTTTGGGTGGGTGGGGGAGTTCCAGATAAGCTAGAGTTGGATGGGGTGAGTTCTAGATGAGTTAGTGTTTGGATGGGTGGAGTTCTAGACGAGTTGGAGTTTGGGTGGGGGTAGTTCTAGATAAGCTGGAGTTTGTGTGAGTGTGAAAGTTCTAGATGAGTCGGAGTTTGGATGCGGGAATTCTGGATAAGCTGGAGTTTGTGCGGGGGAGATCTGGGGGAGTTGGAGCTTGGGTGTGGGAGTTCTAGTTGTTTTGGAGCTTGGGTCGTGGAGTTCTGGTTGAGCTGGAGTTTGTGTAGGGGGAGTTCTAGATGACTTGATGTTTGGGTGGGTGAGGGAGTTCCAGATGAGTTGGAGTTTGTGTGGGGGATGGTCTAGATGAGTTGGAGTTTGGGTGGGGAAGTTCCAGGTCAATTCGAGTTTGGGTGGTGGGAGTTCTAGATCAGTCAGAGTTTGGGAGGGGAAAGTCATAGATGAGTTGGAGTTTGGGTGGGGAAGTTCCAGGTGAATTCGAGTTTGGAGTTTGGGTGGTGGGCATTCTAAATCAGTCAGAGTTTGGGTGGGTGGAGTTCTGGATGAGTTGGAGTTTGGGTGGGTGGAGTTATAGATGAGTTGGAGTTTGGGTGGGTGGAGTTATAGATGAGTTGGAGTTTGGGTGGGTGGAGTTATAGATGAGTTGGAGTTTGGGTGGGTGGAGTTTTAGATGAGTTGGAGTTTGGGTGGGTGGAGTTATAGATGAGTTGGAGTTTGGGTGGGTGGAGTTTTAGATGAGTTGGAGTTTGGGTGAGTGGAGTTCTAGATGAGTTGGATTTGGGTGGGTGGAGTTTTAGATGAGTTGGAGTTTGGGTGGGTGGAGTTCTAGATGAGTTGGAGTTTGGGTGAGTGGAGTTATAGATGAGTTGGAGTTTGGGTGAGTGGAGTTATAGATGAGTTGGATTTGGGTGGGTGGAGTTTTAGATGAGTTGGAGTTTGGGTGAGTGGAGTTATAGATGAGTTGGAGTTTGGGTGAGTGGAGTTATAGATGAGTTGGATTTGGGTGGGTGGAGTTTTAGATGAGTTGGAGTTTGGGTGGGTGGAGTTCTAGATGAGTTGGAGTTTGGGTGAGTGGAATTATAGATGAGTTGGAGTTTGGGTGGGGCAAATTCTAGATGTTTTGGGGTTTGGGCGATGGGGGGAGGTCTAGATAAGCTGGAGTTTGGGTGGTGTGAGTTCTAGATGTGTTGGGGTTTAGGTGCGGGGTGTCCTAGATGAGTTGTAATTTGGTTGGGGTGGAATAACGGAGGCTGGCAAGGAATAGATTAGCGGTGTGAGCCTGGAAGCATTAATGAGGGTTTCAGCAAAGGAAAGTGAGATAAGGATGGGGGGATGGGTGATGGGTTGGAACGAGTCTCAATGAGGGAGTGGAGGGGGTTCTGAGGCTCAGCTTAGGGCCGAGCAGGGCGCAGAGGTTCAGCCTGAAGAAGCAGCAGTGGGGCTAGGGGTCATTATTTCTGAAGAGAAAGAAACAAGGTGACTTTTGTCTTGCCAATGTTTGGTCTCAATGTAGAGGAATCAACAACAAAAGATTGGATGGTGAACAACAGATGCCACTGATGAGGAGAAGGAACAGAGTGGGAGAGGGGACAGAGCCTGGGGTTGGGGGGCAGTGTTGATGGGAAAAGAGCACAGATCTGTGCCCATCTGTTCTTCGGATTATGATATCGATGTATTTCCTTGAGTGATGTCTCTTTTATTCATTTCTCTGGTCCTGCATGTGATTGAATGCCAATTTTTTTTCTTTTGCAGAATGGAACCCCCCAGTGCCGGAGAGGCTGTACCAACCCAGCTTGCAGGAGCACATGCCCGTCTATGTAGGGGAGAATGGAAGGAATGTGGTGTACTGTATTGATGCAGGTAATCACCACCCCGGCTGCCTCAGACCATGATCCCCATTGGCTGCAGCCACCTGTGGATGCCTGTCTGATTCCCAGCTGTGTGCCTGGCATTCCTAGATACGCCCAGGGTTCAGATCTCACCATGGGCTGGTTTTGTGTTTGCAACTAAGGTCTTCTTTTTGTTTACTCAGCAAAATATTAGCAGTCTCATGCCTTGGGGAGTTTCTCTATTGCTCGCTGTTGGTGTTTGGGAGCAAAACTGGGAATCTGGAGGAAAGCGATCCTGGAGTTAGATGAAATCCTGATGGGTGAGACGCCCCCTGTTCACTGATCTCAGGGTGAGCTGCTCTCTGTTCACTGATCTCCGGGTGAGACGCCCCTTGTTCACTGATCTCAGGGTGAGCTGCTCTCTGTTCACTGATCTCAGGGTGAGATGCCCCCTGTTCACTGATCTCAGGGTGAGATGCTCTCTGTTCACTGATCTCCGGGTGAGACGCCCCCTGTTCACTGATCTCAGGGTGAGCTGCTCTCTGTTCACTGATCTCAGGGTGAGCTGCTCTCTGTTCACTGATCTCAGGGTGAGCTGCTCTCTGTTCACTGATCTCAGGGTGAGCTGCTCTCTGTTCCTGATCTCAGGGTGAGCTGCTCTCTGTTCACTGATCTCAGGGTGAGACGCCCCCTGTTCACTGATCTCAGGGTGAGCTGCTCTCTGTTCCTGATCTCAGTGTGAGGTGCCCTCTGTTCCCTGATCTCAGGGTTAATTCCTTCCTTTTCTCCTATCTCCTTCTATCTCCCCTCATGCCCTCTCCAAGCTCATCTTGACCATAAGACCCTCCTGCTGCCTCGACCCTAGTCCCACTAAACCGCTGACCGCTCAACTTCCCTTCCTGGGCCCCACGCTAGCTGACATTGATTCAGGTACTGTCCCCCTTCCTTTCAAAACCACTGTAATCACCCTGCTCATCAAAAAAACATCCTCTCCTCCTACAAACTGTCACCTCATCTCCAACCTCCCTTTCCTCTCCAAGATCCTTGAACGTGTTGTCACCTCCCCAATCTTTCCACCATCTCCATGTTTGAATCCCTCCATTGAGGTTTCTGCCATTTTCACAGTACTGAAACGGCCCCTTTCAAAGTCACAAATGACATCCTATGTGACTGTGACCGTGGTAAACTATCTTTCCTCAACATTTTCGACCTGTCTGCAGCCTTTGACACGGTTGACCACACCATCCTCCTCCAACGCCTCTCCTCTGTCGTCCAGCTGGGTGGGACTCGCCTGGTTCCAATCTTATCTATCCAGTCGTAGCCAGAGAATCACCTGCAATGGCTTCTCTTGCCACTCCCACACCGTTACCTTTGGAATCCCCCGAGGATCTATCCTTGGCCCCCTCCTATTTCTCATCTACATGCTGCCCCTCAGTGACATCATCCGAAAACACATCAGGTTCCACATTTACACTGACGACACCCAGCTCGACCTCACCACCACCTCCCTCGACCCCACCACTGTCTCTGATTTGTCACATTGCTTATCCGATATCCAGTACTGGATGAGCCACAAGTTCCTCCAGTTAAATATTGGGAAGACCGAAACCATTGTCTGCGGCCCAGGCCACAAACTTCGTTCCCTCACCACTGATTCCATCCCCCTCCCTGGCCACTGTCTCAGCTTAAACTGCACTGTTCGCAACCTTGGCATCCTATTTGACCCTGAGATGAGCTTCCGACCCCATATCCGCTCCATCACCAAGACCGCCTACTTCCACCTCCGTAACATCGCCCGTCTCCACCCCCTGCCTCAGCTCATCTACTGCTGAAATCCTCATTCATGCCTTTGTCACCTCTAGATTTGTATTCCAATGCTCTCCAGGCCAGCCCCCCATTTTCCACCCTCCATAAACTTCAGCTGATCCAAAACTTTGTTGTTCGTATCCTAACCTGCACCAAGCCCCACTCACCCATCACCACAGTGCTCGCTGACCTACATTAGCTTCTGCTTCCCCCAATGCCTCTAATTTAAAATTCTCATCCTAATATTTAAAATCCTTCACGGCCTTGCCCCCGCTATCTCTGTAACATCTCCAGGCCTAAAATCCGCACCCCTAACTATGGCCTTCTGTGGATTCCTGCTCTCTTTGCCCCTTCATTGGTGGCTGTGCTTTCCATTGTCTTAACAACATAAGGATAAGAAATAGGAGCAGGAGTAGGCCATACGGCCCCTCGAAACTGCTCTGCCATTCAATAAGATCATGGCTGATCTTCTACCTCAATTCTACTTTCCCGCCCGCTCTCCATTCACAGCCCACCAACTCTCCTCTCCACCATCCCCACCAGCTCCCATTCACAGCCCACCGACTCTCCTCCCTACCATCCCCACCCAGCTCGCCATTTACGGCCACATCTCCGCTCTGTACCATCTCCACCAGCTCCCCATGAACGATATACCAATGACATAGGTAGAAAGAGAGATGAGGTCCTGCAGGCAGATATTAAGGAGCTAGGAAAGACATTAACAAGCAGGACCTCAAAGGTAGCGATCTCCAGATTACTCCCGGTGCCACATGCTAGTAAGTATAGAAATAGGAGGATAGAGCAGATGAATGCGTGGCTGGAGAGATGGTGTAGGAGGGAGGGCTTTAGATTCCTGGGGCATTGGGATCAGTTCTGGGGAAGGCCGGAGAGGTTGCACCTCAACGGAGCTGGGACCAATGTCCTCGCGGGGAGGTTCACTCGTGCTGTGGGTTTGGTTTGAGTGACCCATTCCCAGTTGTTGGATTTGAGTGACCCATTCCCTGTTGTCGGGTTTGAGTGACCCATTCCCTGTTGTCGGGTTTGAGTGACCCATTCCCAGTTGTTGGGTTTGAGTGACCCATTCCCAGTTGTTGGGTTTGAGTGACCCATTCCCAGTGGTTGGGTTTGAGTGACCCATTCCCAGTCGTTGGGTTTGAGTGACCCCATTCCCTGTTGTTGGGTTTGAGTGACCCATTCCCAGTCGTTGGGTTTGAGTGACCCATTCCCAGTTGTTGGGTTTGAGTGACCCATTCCCTGTTGTTGGGTTTGAGTGACCCATTCCCTGTTGTTGGGTTTGAGTGACCCATTCCCTGTTGTTGGGTTTGAGTGACCCATTCCCTGTTGTTGGGTTTGAGTGACCCATTCCCAGTCGTTGGGTTTGAGTGACCCATTCCCAGTTGTTGGGTTTGAGTGACCCATTCCCTGTTGTTGGGTTTTAGTGACCCATTCCCAGTTGTTGGGTTTGAGTGACCCATTCCCAGTCGTTGGGTTTGAGTGACCCCATTCCCTGTTGTTGGGTTTGAGTGACCCATTCCCAGTCGTTGGGTTTGAGTGACCCATTCCCAGTTGTTGGATTTGAGTGACCCATTCCCTGTTGTTGGATTTGAGTGCCCCCATTCCCTGTTGTTGGGTTTGAGTGACCCATTCCCAGTCGTTGGGTTTGAGTGACCCATTCCCTGTTGTTGGGTTTGAGTGACCCATTCCCAGTTGTTGGGTTTGAGTGACCCATTCCCTGTTGTTGGATTTGAGTGACCCATTCCCTGTTGTTGGGTTTGAGTGACCCATTCCCTGTTGTTGGGTTTGAGTGACCCATTCCCTGTTGTTGGGTTTGAGTGACCCATTCCCTGTTGTTGGGTTTGAGTGACCCATTCCCTGTTGTTGGGTTTGAGTGACCCATTCCCAGTCGTTGGGTTTGAGTGACCCATTCCCAGTTGTTGGGTTTGAGTGACCCATTCCCTGTTGTTGGGTTTTAGTGACCCATTCCCAGTTGTTGGGTTTGAGTGACCCATTCCCAGTTGTTGGGTTTGAGTGACCCATTCCCTGTTGTTGGGTTTGAGTGACCCATTCCCAGTTGTTGGGTTTGAGTGACCCATTCCCTGTTGTTGGGTTTGAGTGACCCATTCCCAGTCGTCGGGTTTGAGTGACCCATTCCCAGTCGTCGGGTTTGAGTGACCCATTCCCTGTTGTCGGGTTTGAGTGACCCATTCCCAGTCGTTGGGTTTGAGTGACCCATTCCCTGTTGTTGGGTTTGAGTGACCCATTCCCAGTTGTTGGGTTTGAGTGACCCATTCCCTGTTGTTGGGTTTGAGTGACCCATTCCCAGTTGTTGGGTTTGAGTGACCCATTCCCAGTCGTTGGGTTTGAGTGACCCCATTCCCTGTTGTTGGGTTTGAGTGACCCATTCCCAGTCGTTGGGTTTGAGTGACCCATTCCCAGTTGTTGGATTTGAGTGACCCATTCCCTGTTGTTGGATTTGAGTGCCCCCATTCCCTGTTGTTGGGTTTGAGTGACCCATTCCCAGTCGTTGGGTTTGAGTGACCCATTCCCTGTTGTTGGGTTTGAGTGACCCATTCCCAGTTGTTGGGTTTGAGTGACCCATTCCCTGTTGTTGGATTTGAGTGACCCATTCCCTGTTGTTGGGTTTGAGTGACCCATTCCCTGTTGTTGGGTTTGAGTGACCCATTCCCTGTTGTTGGGTTTGAGTGACCCATTCCCTGTTGTTGGGTTTGAGTGACCCATTCCCTGTTGTTGGATTTGAGTGACCCATTCCCAGTCGTTGGGTTTGAGTGACCCATTCCCAGTTGTTGGGTTTGAGTGACCCATTCCCTGTTGTTGGGTTTTAGTGACCCATTCCCAGTTGTTGGGTTTGAGTGACCCATTCCCAGTTGTTGGGTTTGAGTGACCCATTCCCTGTTGTTGGGTTTGAGTGACCCATTCCCAGTTGTTGGGTTTGAGTGACCCATTCCCTGTTGTTGGGTTTGAGTGACCCATTCCCAGTCGTCGGGTTTGAGTGACCCATTCCCAGTCGTCGGGTTTGAGTGACCCATTCCCTGTTGTCGGGTTTGAGTGACCCATTCCCAGTCGTTGGGTTTGAGTGACCCATTCCCTGTTGTTGGGTTTGAGTGACCCATTCCCAGTTGTTGGGTTTGAGTGACCCATTCCCTGTTGTTGGGTTTGAGTGACCCATTCCCAGTCGTTGGGTTTGAGTGACCCATTCCCAGTCGTTGGGTTTGAGTGACCCATTCCCTGTTGTCGGGTTTGAGTGACCCATTCCCAGTTGTTGGGTTTGAGTGACCCATTCTCTGTTGTTGGGTTTGAGTGACCCATTCCCTGTTGTTGGGTTTGAGTGACCCATTCCCAGTCGTTGGGTTTGAGTGACCCATTCCCAGTCGTTGGGTTTGAGTGACCCATTCCCTGTTGTCGGGTTTGAGTGACCCATTCCCAGTTGTTGGGTTTGAGTGACCCATTCCCAGTTGTTGGGTTTGAGTGACCCATTCCCTGTTGTTGGGTTTGAGTGACCCATTCCTTGTTGTTGTGGTTGAGTACCCCATGCCATCAGTGGTGAACACCTTTAATTCTTCTGATGCTGGCATTAACTCCTATTTTCATTGACTGATCGATACCTTGTGGTCCCGTAGCCAGCAAAGGTTCTTATTTCACCTGTTCCCGTGTTGGAGGTCGCCGAGGCCCTCTACATATTGCTTCAATCAGCAAAGATGGCAACACATTGTTCTTCGAGTCAAGATTTGAGAGCGGAAACCTGCAAAAAGCCATTCGAGCGTGAGTATGTGTGATTGCTCCTTGTTTGCACCATGTGCTTTGGATGTAGCCTGGCACCCTGCTCCATACCACGCCTTCTGATCTCACCACTCGACTCCACCTGCGTTGTTCCTGAGAGCCCCTCCTGTCCCCCAGCTGGGCTGTGATCACTTCCCCTGTTTGGTTTTAGTTCGTTCTGCTCCTGTGTTCTGTTAACCACCGTGTGTGTTTTCCCTGCCTTCCTCCTCACTCCATTCTCCATGGCTGCTCTTTCATGTAGTCCTAGAGCCACCAGATGGTGGAGTTTAGACCTGGCTCGAAGAATCTCAGACACTCTCATCAATCACAAACCGTGGCAGCTTCACTTTGTTTCCATGGTGCCTTTCTGGATCCCAAAGGTGATGTGTTCCTCCCCACGGTGCTCCAAGCCCATCAGTTTCCATTGTAATGGTGTTTGCTGCTCAGTTCCAAGGGAGGTGCTGGTCGCTGGCTGACCCTCTGCAACACAGTGCAAAAATCAGATGAGGAGGGGTGCCTCCGCCTATTCACTTGCTCACACTATTTTTTTTTATTCGTTCATGGGATGTGGGCGTCGCTGGTGAGGCCGGCATTTATTACCCATCCCTAATTGCCCTTGCGAAGGTGGTGGTGAGCCGCCTTCTTGAACCGCTGCATTCCAAATGGTGAAGGTTCTCCCACAGTGCTGTTAGGTAGGGAGTTCCAGGATTTTGACCCAGCGACGATGAAGGAACGTCGATATATTTCCAAGTCGGGATGGTCACACTGTGGCGATATGATCATTAGTGGGCTAGGATCAGGCTGCTTAGCTCATTCTCTTCGACACGTGCCAGACATAACCCGGGGGAATGGGGGCAGTGGTTGCCTGGGGAGCGGTGTGAAGGGTGCTTTTATAATCACCTGTTTCTCTGTTTCAGGGGTCCCTACGAATACGAACTGACTCTTCGCACCGACCTATACACAGACAAGCACACACAGTGGTACTACTTCAGGGTCCAGAACACTCGGCCGGGAATCATCTATCGCTTCACTATAGTCAACCTGATGAAGCCCAACAGCTTGTACAATCAGGGCTTGAAACCACTGCTGTATTCTGAGCAGGAGATGCAGCTGAGGCAGGTGGGCTGGCACCGGACAGGCAAAGACATCCGCTATTACAAGAACAGCCTCGGCCAGGAGGGCAGGAGCCTGTACTCGCTCACCTGGACGTGTCAGTTCCCGCACAGGAACGACACCTGCTACTTTGCCCACTCTTACCCATACACGTACTCCGACCTGCAGCGTTACCTAGCAACCATTGCCAGCGACCCCTTGCAATCCCAGTACTGCAAGCTGCGGGTGCTGTGCCGCAGCCTGGCCGGCAACATGGTTCACGTGCTGACTATCACGTCCCCGTCCAGGACCCAGGAGGCCAGCCCTGCCAAGAAGGCGGTGGTGGTGACGGCCAGAGTCCATCCGGGAGAGACCAACGGTTCATGGGTGATGACGGGATTCCTGGACCACATCCTAGGCAGCTCCGACGATGCCCGGCTCTTGCGCGACATGTTCATCTTTAAGGTGGTGCCCATGCTGAATCCGGACGGCGTGATTGTGGGGAACTACCGTTGCTCGCTGACCGGCCGAGACCTGAACCGAAACTACCGGACGGTGCTGCGGGATTCCTTTCCCTGCGTCTGGCACACCAGGAACATGGTGCAGAGGTGAGTGTCACAGCTCCCTGCGCTGCTCTGTGCATGTGTGACGCACTGGGATCTGTTGGAATGTTAATTTGTGTTTGTAATTTACACTGGATTTGATGTTAAAGGGACTGAACGAGGAGAGAGGAGGCAGGGCAGTCTTAATACTGCGGGTTGGCAGTGTCATTGGGGGAGATGGCAGGTCGTGGGAAATGGAAAATATCACACCCGAGCAGCAGGGGACATTCTTCTGAACTTGGGACAGTGTACAGCATGGGTAAGATACAGAGAGGAGAGGGAGCTGTTCACAGGTTACAGCACGGAAGGAGGCTATTCGGCCCATCGAGTCCAGGCCGGCTCTATTCAAGAGAATTCCAGCTAGTCCCACTCCCCCGCCCTATCCCCGTAGCCCTGCAAATTTTTTCCTTTCAAGTACTTATCCAGTTCCCTTTTGAAAGCCCTGATTGAATCTGCCTCCACCACCCCCTCGGGCAGTGCATTCCAGATCTTAACTGCTCGCCGTGTAAAAAAGTTTTTCCTCATGTCACCTTTGGTTCTTTTGCCAAAGAACCTTAAATCTTTGTCCTCTGGTCCTTGACTCTTCCTCCAATGGGAACAGTTTCTCTCTATCTACTCTGTCTAGACCCTTCATGATTTTGAACACTTCTATCAAATCTCTCCTCAACCTTCTCTGTTCCAAGGAGAACAACCCCAGCTTCTCCAGTCTATCCACGTAACTAAAGTCCCTCACCCCTGGAATCATTCTAGTAAATCTCCTCTGCCCCCTCTCTAAGGCCTTCAGATCCTTCCTAAAGTGCACTGCCCATAACTGGACACAATACTCCAGTTGTGGCCGAACCAGTGTTTTATAAAGGTTCATCATGGCTTCCTTGCTTTTGTACTCTATGCCTCTATTTATAAAGCCCAGGATCCCATCTGCTTTTTTAACTGCTTTCTTAACCTGCCCTGCCACCTTCAACGATTTGTGTACATATACCCCCAGATCTCTCTGTTCCTGTATCCCTTTTAGAATTGTGCCCTTTAGTTTATATTGCCTCTCCTCATTCTTCCGATCGAAATGTATCACCTCACATTTTTCTGTGTTAAATTTCATCTGCCTCTATCCGCCCATTCCACCAGCCTGTCTATATCCTCTTGAAATCTATCACTATCCTCCTCACTGTTCACTGCGCTTCCAAGTTTTGTGACATCTGCAAATTTGGAAATTGTGCCCTGTACGCCCAAGTCCAAGTCATAGAATCATAGGAAGGTTACAGCAAGGAAGGCCATTCAGCCCATCAAGTCCACGCCGGCTCTATGCAAGAGCAATCCAGCTAGTCCCACTCCCCTGCCCTATCCCCGTAGCCCTGCAAATTTTTTCCTTTCAAGTACTTATCCAGTTCCCTTTTGAAAGCCATGATTGAATCTGCCTCCACCACCCCCTCGGGCAGTGCATTCCAGATCACAACCATTCGCTGTGTAAAAACATTTTTCCTCATGTCACCTTTGGTTCTTTTGCCAATCACCCTAAATCTATGTCCTTTGGTTCTTGACCCTTCCGCCAATGGGAACAGTCATTAATATATATCAAGAAAATCCATTCTCAACCCACTGAAATTGGCCCTCCTCCAATAGAGTATTTTTACTTTAGAGTGGTCCATGTCCTTTTCCATAGCTATTCTAAACCTTATGATACTATGAATGCTGTTCCCTAAATGCCCTCCCACTGACACTTGCTCCACTTGGCCCACCTCATTCCCCAGAACCAGATTGAGCCATGCCTCCTTCCTCATTGGGCTGGAAACATACTGATCAAGAAAATTATCCTGAACAGACTTCAGAAATTCCTCCCCCCCACCTTTGCCCCTTATATAATTATTGTTATCCCAGTCTATATTAGGATAGTTGAAGTCCCCCATTATCACTACTCTATGGCTTTTGCACCTCTCTGTAATTTCCCTGCAAATTTGCTTCTCTATATCTTTCCCACTAGTTGGTGGCCTATAGAATACACCCAGTGGTGTAATGGCACCTCTATTGTTTCTTAACTCTAACCAAATAGATTCTATTCTTGGCCCCTCCAGGACATCCTCTCTCTCCAGCACTGCAATATTCTCCTTAATCAATACTGCCACCCCCATTCCTTTTTTTCCTTCCCTATCTTTCCTGAACACTTTGTATTGAGGAATATTTAGTACGCAATCCTGCCCTTTTTTGAGCCAGGTCTCCGTTATCTCCACGACATCATATTCCCACATGGCTATTTGCGCCTGCAGCTCACCAACATTGTTTACCAGGTTTTGTGTGTTTACACACATGCACTGTAAACCAGTCTTAGGCTTTCTTGTACTCTCTCCTCGTCTGATCCCACTTAATACTGTACAATTTCTTACTCTAGTGCTATCTTTCCCAATTCTTTGTACCCCGTCTTTCTCCTTTCCAATGCTACATTCTGGTACCCATTCCCCTGCCAAATTAGTATAACCCCCCCCCCCCCCCCCCCCCCACAGCACTAGCGAAATTCCCCGTGAGGACATTGGTCCCAGCTCCGTTGAGGTGCAACCTGTCCGGCCTTCCCCAGAACTGATCCCAATGCCCCAGGAATCTAAAGCCCTCCCTCCTGCACCATCTCTCCAGCCACGCATTTATCTGCTCTATCCTCCTATTTCTATACTTACTAGCATGTGACACCAGGAGTAATCCGGAGATCACTACCTTTGAGGTCCTGCTTGTTAATCTCTTTCCTAGCTCCTTAAAATCTGCCTGCAGGACCTCATCTCCCTTTCTACCTATGTTGCTGTCATATCATTCATGGGGAGCTGGTGGGGAAGGTACAGAGAGGAGAGGGGGCTGTAAATGGGGAGCTGGTGGGATGGTAGGAAGGAGAGTTGGTGGGCTGTGAATGGGGAGCTGGTGAGGATGGTAGAGAGTTGGGGGGCCGTGAATGGGGAGCTGACTGTCACTCATTGCCCCTGCAGGTTAATGGAGGAGCGAGAGGTGGTCATTTACTGTGACTTCCATGGGCACAGCAGGAAGAACAACGTCTTTATGTATGGCTGCAGCAACAATGAGCAGCCGTCCCTGCGGCTCTGGGAGAGAGTCTTCCCGTTAATGATGAGTAGGAATGCAGCTAACAAGGTATGGAGGGGGCGGTGGTGGTGGGGGGATTGTCTGGATGTTACCCTGTGTGAATGCTAATGGTGTGATGGGCCAAGCCACAGCGAGCTTCAGTGGAGACTTCCTCGCATTTTGGATTGTTGAACTTCTGTGTCAGTCAAGCCCTGTGACTCCTGCATTTATTAATATTGGGATGGTACCATTTGTTGGAGCTCCGCATTGAGCCAGGAGCGGTGGGGCGGGGCGGGGGGGATGGAGGCGGTTGTGCCTGTGAGACCCATCTTGAACCCGGCCGCTCTCGTGCTGAGCAGAGGCCTGTTCGGAAAAAAATAGCTCTTTCTCGCACCAAGTTGCTCGTCTCCTGAAAGTGCTGCCTGCTCACTGGGGTAGGCTCTGTACTAGGCTGGTCACTTGACCCCACTGCCCATTCCTCGTGTTGGCTGATGATGCAGTGCAATGGCGTTCTTTGTGTGGGCTGGGCTGTTGGCTTGTCATAGGAGAGGGGAGAGAGAATCAACCTGTAAATAATAGGAATCTAGCGGGAGGAGGAGAGCTAGTGAATGACTGAGCTAACTGCTCCTGTTAATGTCAGTTCTCTTACCAGAGCTGCAAGTTCAAGGTTCAAAAAAGTAAGGAGGGCACGGGCCGGATTGTTATGTGGAGGATGGGAATCACTCACAGTTACACCATGGAAACCACCTTCGCGGGATCCACCCTGGGTAAGGAAGACACTCCCACTAACTGCATGTATTTCCATCTTATTTAGCAGGGTAAGGCTGGTGCCACTTGCTGTGTGTACTGTATACAGAGTCAGAACAGCAGTGTGTGAAGAGTGACTCGCTCCAGCGATGGGGTAACACCTCAACTCTTGGCACTAAACGCAGTTCAGAGCTCCTCCTGTATCCCCCGCCTACCCCCAACCCTTTCCCGTCTGTCTCTCCAGATTTCACACCTCTGCTGTCTCTCTGCTACTCACAGTGAGATTGCAGAATTAACCTTGAACACGTGGCTAGCTCTGCGCCACTGGGTTAAAACAGCGCAGAGAGGAATGTGTTTTAAGCGGTTGTACCGGAACAGCAGCGGCCGTGGCTTGTGCTGGAGCTGGGTTAACCCCTTCAATGCCACGGTAATGACTGGGCGGCCGAGGCAAGTACCCGTCAGTTCTAGTCGCACTGCTAGCTGCCATTTTGCGTGGACATTGTCACCAATCTCAGAAAACGAGTGGCCAAGTCAGCCCTAAAATGCTGGCAAGTCAAGACCCCCCCCCAAAACCGCCCAGTCATTTCTCAATTGGTAGCAGTGGCTCCCCTGACCGACAGTGGACCATAACATGATTTTACCTGACCTGATGTGGAATTAACCAACACTACAATCCAATACCCAGGTATACAGCTTTAACAGGGTCAATTTCAAGGGACTGAGGAAGAGCTTAAACAGATCAACAGGGGGGAGGGGGTTTACTAAAAGAAACCTCAGCTGAGGATCAACGGAGTCCCTTTAAGGGCGTACTACCGAGCATGCAGGTTAAGTTCATACTTAGTATTAGTAAACACAGATTAATGAAACACGACACAAGCTGGATTAATAAGACAATATGACCCCTTCAATGCCCGGCACGGGCTCGATGGGCCGAGTGGCTTCCTTCTGTGCTGTAACCATTCTATGATTCTATGAAGAGAAATACGTAAGAAAAAACAAACTGTACGAGGTGAAGAAGAAAGGTGAGGGGAACCTCCAAAAAAATCAGAAAAGGTGCTCAGAGGGGGACAGAAGGAACCAGAACTGAGCACAGCTGGAGGTGGCAAACAGAATTGTGAGCAATCCCTCCAGTATTATAGCAGCGAGGGGGTTATTAGAGGAGAATGAGAACCCTTAATGTTGCCAGCAGGTTTGAAATGGAGGAGGAACTGGTTATTAATATAGCCAATGGTTACTTCATAGAACTATTGCCTAGAGAAGTTACTGGTAAGAGGCCAGCCCATCATAGGAAATTCTACAATCCAACTTCAAGGCTTTGATATCACTTGCATGGACAAGCGAGAATGGTTTCAAGAGCTCAAAACTAATAAATCCCCAGAAGCTTTATACCGGAGGGAGCGCAGAGACTTGCGACAAAGTGCTGACGCTCCTCGTGAGGGAGTCAATGGTGGGGAGGGTGGTGAGGAGTCCCACTGGACTAGGAGCAAGTCAGGTAACTGCAGACTTAATCGTCTTACGTAACTGAACAGAGGTCGGGAGCCCCGACATGCGAAGAATCTCAGAAGTTAAGGCCGACGCCGTTACAGATTGGGCTGGGGGGGAGGAGCTGTTAAAGCGGACCTCTGAGCAGGTTCACGGTGATTGACCTCCGAGACCTGAGCTGTCGAGGTGACTTTCGATCCACAGATTGTCACTTAGCTGTGATGCCGACAGTATCATCACTGCTTCTGAAAGATCCACCAACCCGACACCAGTGATAATGGCAGGCAATGGGAACTGGCTGTACAAACACGATGTGAAGTGAGCTTGAAGCTGGCTCAGCCCAGTTCCGAGTGCTCATCTCAGTCCTGAGGGGCTGCAGAGGAGCTGGTTTAGGGAATTGGAATAGGTCCCACTGGTCTGGTTAGGGTTAGGTGAAGGGGGAGGTCCTCTGTTTAGGTTGAAGCTCGGTGCATTAAGGGAGTGTGTGGAGGGTGCTGACTGTATCTAACCTGCGCTGTGCCATTTTACTGAATGCTGTGAATTGTATCCGTCTAATAGGCAACCGCAGGGACACCCACTTCAGCACGGAGGACCTCAAGTCACTAGGGTATCACTTCTGTGACACGCTGCTCGATTTCTGCGACCCTGACCGCTCGAAGGTTAGCAGCTTAGGCTCACCGTTCCGCACCCCTCTGAACGTTTGCTCACTGTTTAAGTGCAACGGCATTTGAAATAAGTTGAACACCATTTATTTTGAACAAGGTGCAGCCTGTGCAGCTTTTACTGAAGTTCACAATTTCTGAACCCGCGCACTTAGAAATACGGCTACCTGCGTGAGCGTTTTAACATGTGACACGCACCCCACGCTCATGAATGAACATGCGGCTTGCACCCAACACACATGGATATATACATGTGTCACACAGGTATACGTGGCCATGTGCAAGTATGTGTGACCTGCACCCATTGTTCATATGCAAGTACATGTGACAGGTGCAAATACATTTAACATGCAACTAACACGCATAGGCATGTGTATGTACAGATATGCACCCAACATGTACAAGTATGTGTGACATGTACCTAGCGTACTTATGCAAGTACCTGTGAGATGTACAAGCTTGTCCATACGCACAAAGTACGGTTTTGATTCCCAATGACATTGTCGCTCTCTCTCTCTCTCTCTCCTGTCCTTCAGTTTGAGCAGTGTCTGGGAGAAGTGCACGCAGCACTGCACAGGGAGCTCCGTCTACGGCTGGAAAAGCTGGGCCGCGAGTATAGTTCAGACGTGACACTGAGTGACCTTTCTGTATCAGATGTTGAGTCCAGGTATGAGCGCAAATCAAAAAGGAGGCAGTGCTGAGTGAAGAAATGAAACAATTATGCCTGTGATGTGTGAGGGGGTATTGGCTTTCTATCCTGGTACCTACTGGGCTACCCACAGAAACTGGCCCAGCTTGCTTTGTTACAGAAGCCCCAGCTACATTAGCCAGATGGCTGAGGAGGGGGGCGGGGTGCAAGCTATTCATTTCAAGTTCAGGCAGACTGTGGGCATTATTTGTACGTGGGATCAATAATCTAACTCCCCACCACCCCCACACACCACCGGTGCCTGCCCTATCCAAGCGCTCTCTGCACGTGCTCAGTTAAGGACTGACCTCTCGATAATGCGAGGTCAGCTCATTGCATAATTATCCCATACTCTGGGTAGGGGGCTGGTAACGTACCAGGAGCGCCTGGGCCGGGATGTTGGGCACCAGCAGCTACTAAAGGGCTGCTGGCTAGCCCTTTTCAGCACCGGGTTATTCTCCAGCATTGGAGGAGGGGTAGGGGTGGAGGAGGAGAACCAGGGGGAGTCGCCAGGCGGAAATGCCAGGATCTTGTTGTTTTTATTTTACTTTTTGAAAGGCAGCCTCCCTTCAGTGCATGTTCCAAATAGGTGGCGAGTGGCTGGAGTGCCGCTTGGGACCACCAGCCGCACTATTGGCGTGCCTGCTAATTCAAACAGAGGTTGGGCGGCCCCATGAGCCTTGCACATAGGCGCTGGTCGCCCTCTGGCGCCCCGCCCAGGTCTCCATTCACCATGAGGGAGCTTTGGCGGTGAGTGCCAGCAGGGTATTCGACTGCATGGGTCGTCACAGCTGAGTCCGATCCTGTGGTCAGACATCAACAGAGGTTCAGGAGCAGGAATCCTGGTCGATTTAACTCTCGCTACCTAGAATCATAGAAAGGTTACAGCACGGAACAAGGCCATTTGGCCCATCGAATCTGTGCCGGCTCTGTGCAAGAGCAATCCAGCTAGTCCCACTCCCCCGCCCTATCCCCATAGCCCTGCAAATTTTTTTGTTTCAAGTGTTTATCCAGTTCCCTTTTGAAGGCCATGACTGAATCTGCCTCCACTACCCCCTTGGGCAGTGCATTCCAGATCACAACCACTCGCTGTGTAAAAAAGTTTTTCCTCATGTCACCTTCGGTTCTTTTGCCAAACACCTTAAATCCATGTCGTCTGGTCCTTGACCCTTCCGTCAATGGGAACAGTTCCTCTCCATCTACCCTGGCTCTATCAAATCTCCTCTCAACCTTCTCCGTTCCAAAGAGAACAACCCCAGCTTCTCCAGTCTATCCACATAATTAAAGTCCCTCATCTCTGGAGTCATTCTAGCAAATCTCTTCTGCACGCTGCCTAGACCGTCACATCTTTCCTAAAGTGCAGTGCCCAGAACTTCTCAACCTGCCCTGCCACCTTCAACGATTTGTGTACATAAACCCCCAGATCTCTCTGTTCCTCCACCCTTTAGAGTTGTGCCCTCTCGTTTATATTGCCTCTCCTCATTCGTCCTACCGAAATGTATCACCTCGCATTTTTCCGCGTTAAATTTCATCTGCCACATGTCCGTCCATTCCACCAGCCTGTCTCTTGAAGTCTATCATATCCTCCTCACTGTTCACTACATTTCCAAGTTTTGTATCATCTGCAAATCCCAAGTCCAAGTCATTAATACATATCAAGAAAAGTGATGGTCCCAGTACCGACCCCTGGGGAACACCACTGTATACCTCCCTCCAGTCCAAAAAAACAACCGTTCACCAATACTCTCCGTTTCCTGTTACTTAGCCAATTCTGCATTCTGAGGGGTGTTGAGGAAAACTGTAGCACTCCATTTGTGTGCAGGCCCCCGGCCCCCTTTATGCTGCCCACCCATGTAGGACAGTGTATAAAATAATAGGAAAAATAGCTTAACAATACAGAAGTCAGTATTAACATCTTTGTATTTTAAGAATGTATTCTGTGTGACAGAAGTTAACACATGGATGGATTAAGTTGTTAAGATTCCACGGGGGAATGCTCATTAAGCAGGAGGTGTCAGCTTAATGCAATTTAAGAAACATCAAAGGGTTTGTGTAAGAGTTATTGCTAGTTTGGAGCCAACATGTCTATGTTTCAGATGTTAAAGTGTGATGTTTATAACAACGCAAAATTGTCTTATCATCCACATAAACAAAGCCCATATTCCAGTGAGAAAGGAGTGTATATGGTGCAACATTGTCATCTACTGGTGTAGTAGCATATGAAACATAACAATCACATGACAATAATCTCAGAATTGACAGGTTTAGAGCAAATCATCTGACATTATCCATCTAGGTGGATATAAACTCGCTTTTAGAACTTGCCTGGATTGGTTAGTTAAAGGCAGACCTGAGGCATATCCTACTAGTAAAAGTATATAGATGTATAACACTTTCTGTTGATATTAATAAAACCAACAAGTTGATTTATTTCTGGCATTTGAACTTATAGAATTTGGATCAATCTACTCGGTGATCTAAGAACACGCACTGGGTACACTGGATGCCTCAGATACATTGCAGGCCCAGTGATACAGGTACCAGCAGTGCATCAGGCATCTACCATTGGATTCTCAGCCCTGACATGTTTGATTGGCCACTCTTTTCGAGTTTGAGAGATACATATTTAACTTTGCTTTTTCTTGGTCATTTTTTAAAATGCATTTCTCAGCCTGTCTTGTTAAAATTGAGTAGGCTATCTGGAGCCATCAGAGAGAGATAAACAGACTCCACGCTGGTGAGCAATAAACAGTCACATGGAGTGGAGCCTCGTGTCCAGACCGGTTTATGTTGCAGCAAACGTGACCATTTTGTTACTTTTCTTCTTCTGAGGAGGGATCGTTAAGCCTGTGACTGGTTTAAATCTTGAACCAACAGGAGAACAGGCCATTTTACATTTAGTAATGAGTAACGAGCCTGAATTAGTCAGTAATCGAATGGTTACGGAACATCTAACTAACAGTGACCATAATATGATAGAATTCGATAATAAGTTTGCGAGGGAGAAGGGTGGGTCACGAACCAAGGTTTTAAATTTAGGTGAAGCCGACATTGAAGGGATGAGGCAGAAATTGACCACGATGGCCGAGGCAAAACTTTTTTAAAAATTCGTTCATGGGATGTGGGCGTCGCTGGCGAGGCCAGCATTTATTGCCCATCCCTAATTGCCCTTGAGAAGGTGGTGGTGAGCCGCCTTCTTGAACCGCTGCAGTCCGTGTGGTGAAGGTTCTCCCACAGTGCTGTTAGGTAGAAAGTTCCAGGATTTTAACCCAGCGACGATGAAGGAACAGCGATAAAGTTCCAAGTCGGGATGGTGTGTGACTTGGAGGGGAACGTGCAGGTGGTGTTGTTCCCATGTGCTGCTGCTCTTGTCCTTCTCGGTGGTAGAGGATTTGGGAGGTGCTGTTGAAGAAGCCTTGGCGAGTTGCTGCAGTGCATCCTGTGGATGGTACACACTGCACCCATAGTGCACCTGCAGTGAAGGGAGTGAATGTTTAGGGTGATGGATGGGGTGCCAATCAAGCGGGCTGCTTTATCCTGGATGGTGTTGAGCTTCATTCGTCCAGGCAAAACTCCTGACTTGTGCCTTATAGATGGTGGAAAGGCATTGGGGAGTCAGGAGGTGAGTCACTCACCGCAGAATACCCAGCCTCTGACCTGCTCTTGTAGCCACGGTATTTATGTGGCTGGTCCAGTTAAGTTTCTGGTTAATGGTGACCCCCAGGATGTTGATGGTGGTGGATTCGGCGATGGTAATGCCGTTGAATGTCAAGGGGAGGTGGTTAGACTCTCTCTTGTCTGGCGCGAATGTTACTTGCCACTTATGAGCCCAAGCCTGGATGTTGTCCAGGTCTTGCTGCATGCGGGCAAGGACTGCTTCATTATCTGAGGGGGTTGCGAATGGAACTGAACACTGTACAATCATCAGCGAATATCCCCATTTCTGACCTTATGATGGAGGGAAGGTCATTGATGAAGCAGCTGAAGATGGTTAGACCAAGGACACTGCCCTGAGGAACTCCTGCAGCAATAGAAACATAGAAAAAAATAGGAGCAGGAGTAGGCCATTCGGCCCTTCGAGCCTGCTCCGCCATTCAATATGATCATAGCTGATCCTCTATCACAGTACCACATTCACGCTCTCTCCCCATACCCCTTGATGCCTTTTGTCTAGAAATCTATCGAGCTCCTTCTTAAATATATTCAGTAACTTGGCCTCCACAGCCTTCTGTGGTAGAGAATTCCACAGGTTCACCACCCTCTGAGTGAAGAAATTTCTCCTCATCTCAGTCCTAAATGTCCTATCCCGTATCCTGAGACTGTGACCCCTCGCTCTGGACCCCCCAGCCAGGGGAAACATCCTCCCTGCATCCAGTCTGTCTAGCCCTGTCAGAATTTTATATGTTTCAATGAGATCCCCTCTCATTCTTCTAAACCCGAGTGAATACAGACCGAGTCGACCCAATCTCTCCTCATACGACAGTCCTGCCGTCCCAGGAATCAGTCTGGTAAACCTTCGCTGCACTCCCTCTATGACAAGTATATCCTTTCTTCGGTAAGGAGACCAAAACTACACACAATACTCCAGGTGTGGTCTCACCAAGGCCCTGTATAACTGCAGTAAGACACCCTTGCTCCTGTACTCAGATCCTCTTGTAATGAAGGCCAACAAACCATTTGCCTTCCCAACTGCTTGCTGCACCTGCATGTTTGCTTTCAGTGGCTGGTGTACAAGGACACCCAGATCCCTTTGTACATCAACAATTCCCAATCTATCACCATTTAAATAATACTCTGCCTTTCTGTTTTTCCTTCCAAAGTGGATAACTTCACATTTATCCACATTATACTGCATCTGCCATGTATTTGCCCACTCACTCAACTTGTCTAAATCGCCTTGAAGCCTCTTTGTATCCTCCTCACAACTCACGATCCCACCTAGTTTTGTGTCATCAGCAAACTTGGGAATATTACATTACATTTGGTTCCCTCATCCAAATCATTGATATATATATTGTGAATAGCTGGGGCCCAAGCACCGATCCCTGTGGTACCCCACTAGTCACCGCCTGCCAACCTGAAAAAGACCCATTTATTCCTACTCTCTGTTTCCTGTCTGTTAACCAATTTTCAATCCATGCCAGTATATTACCCCCAATCCCATGTGCTTTAATTTTGCACTCTAACCTCTTATGTGGGACTTTATCAAAGGCCTTCTGAAAATCCAAATACACCACATCCACTGGTTCTCCCTTATCTATTCTACCAGTTACATCCTCAAAAAACTCCAGTAGGTTTGTCAAACATGATTTCCCTTTCATAAATCCATGTTGACTTTGTTTAATCCTGTGATATTTTCTAAGTGTCCTGTTATCACATCCTTTATAATACTCTAGCATTTTCCTTACTACTGATGTTAGGCTAACTGGTCTGTAGATCCCTGTTTTCTCTCTCCCTCCTTTTTGAAATAGTGGGGTTACATTTACCACCCTCCAATCTGCAGGAACTGTTCCATAATCTGTCCTGGGGCTGAGATGATTGGCCTCCAACAACCACTACCATCTTCTTTTGTGCTAGGTATAACTCCAGCCAGTGGAGAGTTTTCCCCCTGATTCCCATTGACTTCAATTTTACTAGGGCTCCTTGATGCCACACTCGGTCAAATGCTGCCTTGAAGTCAAGGGCAGTCACTCTCACCTCACCTCCGAAATTCAGCTCTTTTGTACATGTTTGGACCAAGGCTGTAATGAGGTCTGGAGCTGAGTGGTCCTGGCGGAACCCAAACTGAGCATTGGTGAGCAGGTTATTGGTGAGTAAGTGCCGCTTGATAGCACTGTCGACGACACCTTCCATCACTTTGCTGATGATTGAGAGTAGACTGATGGGGCAGTAATTGGCCGGATTGGATTTGTCCTGCTTTTTGTGGACAGGACATACCTGGGTAATTTTCCACATTGTCGAGTAGATGCCAGTGTTGTAGCTGTACTGGAACAGCTTGGCTAGAGGCGCGGCTAGTTCTGGAGCACAAGTCTTCAGCACTATCAACCGGGATGTCTGGGCCCATAGCCTTTGCTGTATCCAGTGCACTCAGCCGTTTCTTGATATCACCTGGAGTGGATCAAATTGGCTGAAGACTGGCTTCTGTGATATCGGGAGGAGGCCGAGATGGATCATCCACTCGGCATTTCTGGCTGAAGATAGTTGGAAATGCTCCAGCCTTGTCTTTTCAACTCAAGTGCTGGGCTCTGCCATCACTGAGGATGGTGATGTTCACAGACCCTCCTCCTGTCTGTTAGTTTTTTGATTGTCCACCACCATTCACGACTGGATGTGGCAGGACTGCAGAGCTTTGATCTGATCCGTTGGTTGTGGAATCGCTTAGCCCTGTCTATAGCATGTTGCTTCCACTGTTTAGCATGCATGTAGTCCTGAGTTGTAGCTTCACCAGGTTGGCACCTCATTTTTAGGTATGCCTGGTGCTGCTCCTGGCACGCTCTTCTACACTCCTCGTTGAACCCCTGGCTAATTGGTAATGGTGGAGTGAGGAATATGCCGGGCCATGAGGTTACAGATTATGCTGGAATACAATTCTGCTGCTGCTGATGGCCCACAGCGCCTCATGGATGCCCAGTTGTGAGCTGCTAGATCTGTTCTGAATCTATCCCATTTAGCACGGTGGTAGTGCCACAACAACACGTTGGACTGTGTCCTCAGTGTGAAGACGGAACTTTGTCTCCACAAGGACTGTGCGGTGGTCACTCCCACCAATACTGTCATGGACAGATGCATCTGCGACAGGTAGGTTGGTGAGGACGAGGTCAAGCAGGTTTTTCCCTCGTGTTGGTTCGCTCACCACCTGCCACAGGCCCAGTTTGGCAGCTATGTCCTTCAGGACTCGGCCAGCGGTGGTGCTACCGAGCCACTCTTGGTGATGGACATTGAAGTCCCCCACCCAGAGTACATTCTGTGCCCTTGCTACCCTCAGTGCTTCCTCCAAGTGGTGCTCAACGTGGAGGAGGACTGATTCATCAGCTGAGGGAGGGCAGTAGGTGGTAATCAGCAGGAGGTTTCCTTGCCCATGTTTGACCTGATGCCATGAGATTTCATGGGGTCCGGAGTCAA
Organism: Heptranchias perlo; assembly: GCF_035084215.1. Taxonomy (NCBI): domain Eukaryota; kingdom Metazoa; phylum Chordata; class Chondrichthyes; order Hexanchiformes; family Hexanchidae; genus Heptranchias; species Heptranchias perlo. Next base: position 374,875 of record NW_027138817.1, read on the forward strand.
TGTTGAGGACTCCTAGGGCCACTCCCTCCTGACTGTATATCACTGTACCGCCACCTCTGGTGGGTCTGTCCTGCTGGTGGGACAGGACATACCCAGGGATGGTGATGGAAGAGTCTGGGACGTTGGCTGAAAGGTATGATTCCGTGAGTATGGCTATGTCAGCTCTCCCAATTTTGGCACATGTCCCCAGATGTTGGTGAGGAGGACCTTGCAGGGTTGACTGGGCTTGGTTTGCCTTTGTCGATGCCGGTGACTTTCTGTAGCGCTATTGTGCAACAGAGTGGCTTGCTAGGCCATTTCAGAGGGCGATTAAGAATCAACCACATTGCTGTGGGTCTGGAGTCACATATAGACCAGACCAGGTAAGGACGGCAAGTTTCCTTCCCTAAAGGGGATTAGTGAACCAGATGGGTTTTTACAACAATCCAGTAGTTTTATGGCCAACATTACTGATACTAGTTTTTTTAAATTCCAGATTTTATCTAATTGATTGAATTTAAATTCCCCAGCTGCCGTGGCGGGATTTGAACTCATGACTCCGGATTATTAGTCCAGGCCTCTGGATTACTAGTCCAGTAACATAACCACTATGCTACCGTCCCAGTATCTCTCCTCAGCCTTCTCGACCTGTCTGCAGCCTTTGACACGGTTGACCACACCATCCTCTTCCAACGCCTCTCCTCCGTTGTCCAGCTGGGTGGGACTGCCCTCGCCTGGTTCCAGTCTTATCTATCCAGTCATAGCCAGAGAATCACCTGCAGTGGCTTCTCTTCCCACTCCCGCACCGTTACCTCTGGAGTCCCTCAAGGATTGGAGGAGTGCAGAGATCGCGGAGGGTTGTGTGGCCGAAGGAGGTTACAAAGATAGAGAGCGGCCATGCCATGGAGGGATTTGAAAAAAAGGATAAGAATTTTAAAATCGAGGCTTTCCCGGACCGGGAATCAGTGTAGGTCAGCGAACACAGGGGTGATGGGTGAACGGGACTTGGTGCGAGTTCGGACACAGGCAGCAGAGTTTTGGATGAGCTCAAAATGGGAGGCCGGCCTGGAGAGCATTGGAATAGCAAAGTCCCTATCCTTGGCCCCTTCCTATTTCTCATCTACATGCTGCCCCTCGGCGACATCATCCGAAAACACAACGTCAGGTTCCACATATACACTGACGACACCCAGCTCTACCTCACCACCACCTCCCTCGACCCCTCCACTGTCTCTGATTTGTCACACTGCTTGTCTGATATCTAGTACTGGATGAACAAAAATTTCTTCCAACTAAATACTGGGAAGACCGAAGCCATTGTCTTCAGTCCCCACCACAACTCAATTCCCCAATCACCAACTCCATCCCTCTCCCTGGCCACTGTCTGAGGCTGAACTAAACCGTTCACAACCTTGGCGTCCTATTTGACCCTGAGGTGAGCTTCTGACCACATATCCCCTCTATCACCAAGGCCGCCTACTCCCACTTCCGTAACATCGCCCGTCTCCGCCCCTGCCTCAGCTCATCTGCTGCTGAAATCCTCATCCATGCCTTTGTTACCTTAGACTTTGCTATTCCAATGCTCTCCAGGCCGGCCTCCCATTTTGAGCTCATCCAAAACTCTGCTGCCTGTATCCTAACTCGCACCAAGTCCCATTCACCCATCACCCCTGTGTTCGCTGACCTACACTGATTCCCGGTCCGGGAAAGCCTCGATTTTAAAATTCTGATCCTTTTTTTCAAATCCCTCCATGGCATGGCCGCTCTCTATCTCTGTAATCTCCTCCAGCCCTACAACCCTCCGAGATCTCTGCACTCCTCCAATTCTTGCCTCTTGTGCATCCCCAATTTTAATCGCTCCACCATTGGCGGCCGTGCCTTCAGCTGCCTAGGCCCTAAGCTCCCTAAACCTCTCTGCCTCTCTACCTCTCTCTCATCCTTTAAGATGCTCCTTAAAACCTACCTCTTTGACCAGGCTTTTGGTCACTTGTCCTAATATCTCCTTATGTGGCTCGGTGTCAAATTTTGTTTGATAATCGCTCCTGTGAAGCACCTTGGGACATTTTACATGTTAAAGGCGCTGTATAAATGGGAGTTGTCGTTGCTGTAACGATCCCGCCGGCTGGGAGAGATATAAAGGCATACGATGAAGTTGGTAAGAGCTGCAAAAAGGGAATACGAGAAAAAGCTTGTGAGGGATATCAAGGATAATACTAAAGGATTTTACAAATATTGTAAGAGAAAGAGGGTGGCTGAGAGTAATGTGAGCCCCTTAATGACAGAAGCAGGTGACATTGTAATTGAGAATCTGGAAATGGCAGACTTACTAAACAGCCACTTTGTATCGGTCTTCACTTGTAAGAATGAGGATAAAATACCAGAGATCCAGGGAAAAGTAAAAATAAATCAAGGGGAGGAACTAACTAGATTCAATCTAAGTAAAGACAGACAGATCTCCAGGACCTGATGGTTTCCACCCCAGGGAATTAAAAGAAGTAGTTGAGGAAACTGCTGGTACGTTACTCCTGACCTTCGAGAACTCCACAATTCAGGAATTGTCCCCTTGGATTGGAAAATTGCCAATGTCACTCCATTATTTAAGAAGGGTAGGAGAGATAAACTAATAAATTATAGGCCCATTAGTCTAACATCAGTTGTGTGGGAAGTTACTAGAATCTGTTATTAGGGACAGAGTGACTGAGCATTTGGATGCTTATGAGTTGAACCAGCATGGATTTGTAAAGGGTAGGTCTTGTCTAAGGAACCTAGTTGAATTTTTTGAGGCGGTAACTAACATGGTAGATAACGGGGGGACTATGGATGTTATTTATATGGACTTCCAGAAGGCATTTGCTAAGGATCAACATAAGAGACTATTAACAAAAATGAGAGCACATGGAAAATGCAGGCTTGGATAGGAAATTGGAGGGGGAGGGACTGTGTGTCTGTGTACAATGGACGGTGTTGTACGTGGGGAGGGAGGGACCGTGTGTCTGTGTACAGTGGACGGTGTTGTACGTGGGGAGGGAGGGACCGTGTGTCTGTGTACAGTGGACAGTGTTGTACGTGGGGAAGGAGAGACCGTGTGTCTGTGTACAGTGGACGGTGTTGTACGTGGGGAGGGAGGGACCGTGTGTCTGTGTACAGTGGACGGTGTTGTACGTGGGGAGGGAGGGACCGTGTGTCTGTGTACAGTGGACGGTGTTGTACGTGGGGAGGGAGGGACCGTGTGTCTGTGTACAGTGGACGGTGTTGTACGTGGGGAGGGAAGGACCGTGTGTCTGTATACAGTGGACGGTGTACGTGGGGAGGGAGGGACCGTGTGTTTGTGTACAGTGGACGGTGTACGTGGGGAGGGAGGGACCGTGTGTCTGTGTACAGTGGACGGTGTTGTACGTGGGGAGGGAGGGACCGTGTGTCTGTGTACAGTGGACGGTGTTGTACGTGGGGAGGGAGGGACCGTGTGTCTGTGTACAGTGGACGGTGTTGTACGTGGGGAGGGAGGGACCGTGTGTCTGTGTACAGTGGACGGTGTTGTACGTGGGGAGGGAGGGACCGTGTGTCTGCGTACAGTGGACGGTGTTGTACGTGGGGAGGGAGGGACCGTGTGTCTGTGTACAGTGGACGGTGTTGTACGTGGGGAGGGAGGGACCGTGTGTCTGTATACAGTGGACGGTGTTGTACGTGGGGAGGGAGGGACCGTGTGTCTGTGTACAGTGGACGGTGTTGTACGTGGGGAAGGAGAGACCGTGTGTCTGTGTACAGTGGACGGTGTTGTACGTGGGGAGGGAAGGACCGTGTGTCTGTGTACAGTGGACGGTGTTGTACATGGGGAGGGAGGGACCGTGTGTCTGTGTACAGTGGACGGTGTTGTACGTGGGGAAGAAGAGACCGTGTGTCTGTGTACAGTGGACGGTGTTGTACGTGGGGAGGGAAGGACCGTGTGTCTGTGTACAGTGGACGGTGTTGTACGTGGGGAGGGAGGGACCGTGTGTCTGTATACAGTGGACGGTGTACGTGGGGAGGGAGGGACCGTGTGTCTGTGTACAGTGGACGGTGTTGTACGTGGGGAGGGAGGGACCGTGTGTCTGTATACAGTGGACGGTGTTGTACGTGGGGAGGGAGGGACCGTGTGTCTGTGTACAGTGGACGGTGTTGTACGTGGGGAGGGAGGGACCGTGTGTCTGTATACAGTGGACGGTGTTGTACGTGGGGAGGGAGGGACCGTGTGTCTGTGTACAGTGGACGGTGTTGTACGTGGGGAGGGAGGGACCGTGTGTCTGTATACAGTGGACGGTGTTGTACGTGGGGAGGGAGGGACCGTGTGTCTGTGTACAGTGGACGGTGTTGTACGTGGGGAAGGAGAGACCCTGTGTCTGTGTACAGTGGACGGTGTTGTACATGGGGAGGGAAGGACCGTGTGTCTGTGTACAGTGGACGGTGTTGTACGTGGGGAGGGAGGGACCGTGTGTCTGTGTACAGTGGACGGTGTTGTACGTGGGGAAGAAGAGACCGTGTGTCTGTGTACAGTGGACGGTGTTGTACGTGGGGAGGGAAGGACCGTGTGTCTGTGTACAGTGGACGGTGTTGTACATGGGGAGGGAGGGACCGTGTGTCTGTGTACAGTGGACGGTGTTGTACGTGGGGAAGAAGAGACCGTGTGTCTGTGTACAGTGGACGGTGTTGTACGTGGGGAGGGAAGGACCGTGTGTCTGTGTACAGTGGACGGTGTTGTACGTGGGGAGGGAGGGACCGTGTGTCTGTGTACAGTGGACGGTGTTGTACGTGGGGAAGAAGAGACCGTGTGTCTGTGTACAGTGGACGGTGTTGTACGTGGGGAGGGAAGGACCGTGTGTCTGTGTACAGTGGATGGAGTTGTACGTGGGGAGGGAGAGACCGTGTGTCTGTGTACAGTGGACGGTGTTGTACGTGGGGAGGGAAGGACCGTGTGTCTGTGTACAGTGGACGGTGTTGTACGTGGGGAGGGAGGGACCGTGTGTCTGTGTACAGTGGACGGTGTTGTACGTGGGGAGGGAGGGACCGTGTGTCTGTGTACAGTGGACGGTGTACGTGGGGAGGGAGGGACCGTGTGTCTGTGTACAGTGGACGGTGTTGTACGTGGGGAGGGAGGGACCGTGTGTCTGTGTACAGTGGACGGTGTTGTACGTGGGGAGGGAGGGACCGTGTGTCTGTGTACAGTGGACGGTGTACGTGGGGAGGGAGGGACCGTGTGTCTGTATACAGTGGACGGTGTTGTACGTGGGGAGGGAGGGACCGTGTGTCTGTGTACAGTGGACGGTGTTGTACGTGGGGAGGGAGGGACCGTGTGTCTGTGTACAGTGGACGGTGTACGTGGGGAGGGAGGGACCGTGTGTCTGTATACAGTGGACGGTGTTGTACATGGGGAGGGAGGGACCGTGTGTCTGTATACAGTGGACGGTGTTGTACGTGGGGAGGGAGGGACCGTGTGTCTGTATACAGTGGACGGTGTTGTACATGGGGAGGGAGGGACCGTGTGTCTGTATACAGTGGACGGTGTTGTACGTGGGGAGGGAGAGACCGTGTGTCTGTGTACAGTGGACGGTGTTGTACGTGGGGAGGGAGGGACCGTGTGTCTGTGTACAGTGGACGGTGTACGTGGGGAGGGAGGGACCGTGTGTCTGTATACAGTGGACGGTGTTGTACGTGGGGAGGGAGGGACCGTGTGTCTGTGTACAGTGGATGGTGTTGTACGTGGGGAGGGAGAGACCCTGTGTCTGTGTACAGTGGACGGTGTTGTACGTGGGGAAGGAGAGACCGTGTGTCTGTGTACAGTGGACGGTGTTGTACGTGGGGAGGGAGGGACCGTGTGTCTGTATACAGTGGACGGTGTTGTACGTGGGGAGGGAGGGACCGTGTGTCTGTGTACAGTGGACGGTGTTGTACGTGGGGAGGGAGGGACCGTGTGTCTGTGTACAGTGGACGGTGTTGTACGTGGGGAGGGAGAGACCGTATGTCTGTGTACAGTGGATGGTGTTGTACGTGGGGAGGGAGGGACCGTGTGTCTGTGTACAGTGGACGGTGTTGTACGTGGGGAGGGAGGGACCGTGTGTCTGTGTACAGTGGACGGTGTTGTACGTGGGGTAGAAGAGACCGTGTGTCTGTGTACAGTGGACGGTGTTGTACGTGGGGAGGGAGGGACCGTGTGTCTGTGTACAGTGGACGGTGTTGTACGTGGGGAGGGAGGGACCGTGTGTCTGTGTACAGTGGACGGTGTTGTACGTGGGGAGGGAGGGACCGTGTGTCTGTGTACAGTGGACGGTGTTGTACGTGGGGAGGGAGGGACCGTGTGTCTGTGTACAGTGGACGGTGTTGTACGTGGGGAGGGAGGGACCGTGTGTCTGTGTACAGTGGATGGTGTTGTACGTGGGGAGGGAGGGACCGTGTGTCTGTGTACAGTGGATGGTGTTGTACGTGGGGAGGGAGGGACCGTGTGTCTGTGTACAGTGGACGGTGTTGTACGTGGGGAGGGAGAGACCGTGTGTCTGTGTACAGTGGACGGTGTTGTACGTGGGGAGGGAGGGACCGTGTGTCTGTGTACAGTGGACGGTGTTGTACGTGGGGAAGGAGAGACCCTGTGTCTGTGTACAGTGGACGGTGTTGTACGTGGGGAGGGAGGGACCGTGTGTCTGTGTACAGTGGACGGTGTTGTACGTGGGGAGGGAGGGACCGTGTGTCTGTGTACAGTGGACGGTGTTGTACGTGGGGAGGGAGGGACCGTGTGTCTGTGTACAGTGGACGGTGTTGTACGTGGGGAGGGAGGGACCGTGTGTCTGTATACAGTGGACGGTGTTGTACGTGGGGATGGAGGGACCGTGTGTCTGTGTACAGTGGACGGTGTTGTACGTGGGGAAGGAGAGACCCTGTGTCTGTGTACAGTGGACGGTGTTGTACGTGGGGAGGGAAGGACCGTGTGTCTGTGTACAGTGGACGGTGTTGTACGTGGGGAGGGAAGGACCGTGTGTCTGTGTACAGTGGACGGTGTTGTACATGGGGAGGGAGGGACCGTGTGTCTGTGTACAGTGGACGGTGTTGTACGTGGGGAGGGAGAGACCGTGTGTCTGTGTACAGTGGACGGTGTTGTACATGGGGAGGGAGGGACCGTGTGTCTGTGTACAGTGGACGGTGTTGTACGTGGGGAAGAAGAGACCGTGTGTCTGTGTACAGTGGACGGTGTTGTACGTGGGGAGGGAAGGACCGTGTGTCTGTGTACAGTGGACGGTGTTGTACGTGGGGAGGGAGGGACCGTGTGTCTGTGTACAGTGGACGGTGTTGTACGTGGGGAGGGAGGGACCGTGTGTCTGTGTACAGTGGACGGTGTTGTACGTGGGGAGGGAGAGACCGTGTGTCTGTGTACAGTGGACGGTGTTGTACGTGGGGAAGAAGAGACCGTGTGTCTGTGTACAGTGGACGGTGTTGTACGTGGGGAGGGAAGGACCGTGTGTCTGTGTACAGTGGATGGAGTTGTACGTGGGGAGGGAGGGACCGTGTGTCTGTGTACAGTGGACGGTGTTGTACGTGGGGAGGGAGGGACCGTGTGTCTGTGTACAGTGGACGGTGTTGTACGTGGGGAGGGAGGGACCGTGTGTCTGTGTACAGTGGACGGTGTTGTACGTGGGGAGGGAGGGACCGTGTGTCTGTGTACAGTGGACGGTGTTGTACGTGGGGAGGGAGGGACCGTGTGTCTGTGTACAGTGGACGGTGTTGTACGTGTGGAGGGAGGGACCGTGTGTCTGTGTACAGTGGACGGTGTTGTACGTGGGGAGGGAGGGACCGTGTGTCTGTATACAGTGGACGGTGTTGTACGTGGGGAGGGAGGGACCGTGTGTCTGTGTACAGTGGACGGTGTTGTACGTGGGGAGGGAGAGACCGTGTGTCTGTGTACAGTGGACGGTGTTGTACGTGGGGAGGGAGAGACCGTGTGTCTGTGTACAGTGGACGGTGTTGTACGTGGGGAGGGAGGGACCGTGTGTCTGTGTACAGTGGACGGTGTTGTACGTGGGGAGGGAGGGACCGTGTGTCTGTGTACAGTGGATGGTGTTGTACGTGGGGAGGGAGGGACCGTGTGTCTGTGTACAGTGGACGGTGTTGTACGTGGGGAGGGAGGGACCGTGTGTCTGTATACAGTGGACGGTGTTGTACGTGGGGAGGGAGGGACCGTGTGTCTGTGTACAGTGGACGGTGTTGTACGTGGGGAGGGAGAGACCCTGTGTCTTTGTACAGTGGACGGTGTTGTACGTGGGGAGGGAGAGACCGTGTGTCTGTGTACAGTGGACGGTGTTGTACGTGGGGAGGGAGGGACCGTGTGTCTGTATACAGTGGACGGTGTTGTACGTGGGGAGGGAGGGACCGTGTGTCTGTGTACAGTGGACGGTGTTGTACGTGGGGAGGGAGGGACCGTGTGTCTGTGTACAGTGGACGGTGTTGTACGTGGGGAGGGAGGGACCGTGTGTCTGTGTACAGTGGACGGTGTTGTACGTGGGGAGGGAGGGACCGTGTGTCTGTGTACAGTGGACAGTGTTGTACGTGGGGAGGGAGGGACCGTGTGTCTGTGTACAGTGGACGGTGTTGTACGTGGGGAGGGAGGGACCGTGTGTCTGTGTACAGTGGACGGTGTTGTACGTGGGGAGGGAGAGACCGTATGTGTGTGTACAGTGGATGGTGTTGTACGTGGGGAGGGAGGGACCGTGTGTCTGTGTACAGTGGACGGTGTTGTACGTGGGGAGGGAGGGACCGTGTGTCTGTGTACAGTGGACGGTGTTGTACGTGGGGAAGAAGAGACCGTGTGTCTGTGTACAGTGGACGGTGTTGTACGTGGGGAGGGAGGGACCGTGTGTCTGTATACAGTGGACGGTGTTGTACGTGGGGAAGGAGAGACCCTGTGTCTGTGTACAGTGGACGGTGTTGTACGTGGGGAAGGAGAGACCGTGTGTCTGTGTACAGTGGACGGTGTTGTACGTGGGGAGGGAGAGACCGTGTGTCTGTATACAGTGGACGGTGTTGTACGTGGGGAGGGAAGGACCGTGTGTCTGTGTACAGTGGACGGTGTTGTACGTGGGGAAGGAGAGACCCTGTGTCTGTGTACAGTGGACGGTGTTGTACGTGGGGAGGGAGAGACCCTGTGTCTGTGTACAGTGGACGGTGTTGTACGTGGGGAGGGAGGGACCGTGTGTCTGTGTACAGTGGACGGTGTTGTACGTGGGGAGGGAAGGACCGTGTGTCTGTGTACAGTGGACGGTGTTGTACGTGGGGAGGGAGGGACCGTGTGTCTGTATACAGTGGACGGTGTTGTACGTGGGGAGGGAGGGACCGTGTGTCTGTGTACAGTGGACGGTGTTGTACGTGGGGAGGGAGGGACCGTGTGTCTGTGTACAGTGGACGGTGTTGTACGTGGGGAGGGAGGGACCGTGTGTCTGTGTACAGTGGACGGTGTTGTACGTGGGGAGGGAGAGACCGTGTGTCTGTGTACAGTGGACGGTGTTGTACGTGGGGAGGGAAGGACCGTGTGTCTGTGTACAGTGGACGGTGTTGTACGTGGGGAAGAAGAGACCGTGTGTCTGTGTACAGTGGACGGTGTTGTACGTGGGGAGGGAAGGACCGTGTGTCTGTGTACAGTGGACGGTGTTGTACGTGGGGAGGGAGGGACCGTGTGTCTGTGTACAGTGGACGGTGTTGTACGTGGGGAGGGAGGGACCGTGTGTCTGTGTACAGTGGACGGTGTTGTACGTGGGGAAGAAGAGACCGTGTGTCTGTGTACAGTGGACGGTGTTGTACGTGGGGAGGGAGGGACCGTGTGTCTGTGTACAGTGGACGGTGTTGTACGTGGGGAGGGAGGGACCGTGTGTCTGTGTACAGTGGACGGTGTTGTACATGGGGAGGGAGGGACCGTGTGTCTGTGTACAGTGGACGGTGTTGTACGTGGGGAGGGAGGGACCGTGTGTCTGTGTACAGTGGACGGTGTTGTACGTGGGGAAGAAGAGACCGTGTGTCTGTGTACAGTGGACGGTGTTGTACGTGGGGAGGGAAGGACCGTGTGTCTGTGTACAGTGGATGGAGTTGTACGTGGGGAGGGAGGGACCGTGTGTCTGTGTACAGTGGACGGTGTTGTACGTGGGGAGGGAAGGACCGTGTGTCTGTGTACAGTGGACGGTGTTGTACGTGGGGAGGGAGGGACCGTGTGTCTGTGTACAGTGGACGGTGTTGTACGTGGGGAGGGAGGGACCGTGTGTCTGTGTACAGTGGACGGTGTTGTACGTGGGGAGGGAGGGACCGTGTGTCTGTGTACAGTGGACGGTGTTGTACGTGGGGAGGGAGGGACCGTGTGTCTGTGTACAGTGGACGGTGTTGTACGTGGGGAGGGAGGGACCGTGTGTCTGTGTACAGTGGACGGTGTTGTACGTGGGGAGGGAGGGACCGTGTGTCTGTGTACAGTGGACGGTGTTGTACGTGGGAGGGAGAGACCGTGTGTCTGTGTACAGTGGACGGTGTTGTACGTGGGGAGGGAGGGACCGTGTGTCTGTATACAGTGGACGGTGTTGTACGTGGGGAGGGAGGGACCGTGTGTCTGTGTACAGTGGACGGTGTTGTACGTGGGGAGGGAGGGACCGTGTGTCTGTGTACAGTGGACGGTGTTGTACGTGGGGAGGGAGAGACCGTGTGTCTGTGTACAGTGGACGGTGTTGTACGTGGGGAGGGAGAGACCGTGTGTCTGTGTACAGTGGACGGTGTTGTACGTGGGGAGGGAGGGACCGTGTGTCTGTGTACAGTGGATGGTGTTGTACGTGGGGAGGGAGGGACCGTGTGTCTGTGTACAGTGGACGGTGTTGTACGTGGGGAGGGAGGGACCGTGTGTCTGTGTACAGTGGACGGTGTTGTACGTGGGGAGGGAGGGACCGTGTGTCTGTATACAGTGGACGGTGTTGTACGTGGGGAGGGAGGGACCGTGTGTCTGTGTACAGTGGACGGTGTTGTACGTGGGGAGGGAGGGACCGTGTGTCTGTGTACAGTGGACGGTGTTGTACGTGGGGAGGGAGGGGACCCTGTGTCTGTATACAGTGGACGGTGTTGTACGTGGGGAGGGAGGGACCGTGTGTCTGTGTACAGTGGACGGTGTTGTACGTGGGAGGGAGGGACCGTGTGTCTGTATACAGTGGACGGTGTTGTACGTGGGGAGGGAGGGACCGTGTGTCTGTGTACAGTGGACGGTGTTGTACGTGGGGAGGGAGGGACCGTGTGTCTGTGTACAGTGGACGGTGTTGTACGTGGGGAGGGAGAGACCGTATGTCTGTGTACAGAGGATGGTGTTGTACGTGGGGAGGGAGGGACCGTGTGTCTGTATACAGTGGACGGTGTTGTACGTGGGGAGGGAGGGACCGTGTGTCTGTGTACAGTGGACGGTGTTGTACGTGGGGAGGGAGGGACCGTGTGTCTGTGTACAGTGGACGGTGTTGTACGTGGGGAGGGAGGGACCGTGTGTCTGTGTACAGTGGACGGTGTTGTACGTGGGGAAGAAGAGACCGTGTGTCTGTGTACAGTGGACGGTGTTGTACGTGGGGAGGGAGGGACCGTGTGTCTGTGTACAGTGGACGGTGTTGTCCGTGGGGAGGGAGGGACGTGTGTCTGTGTACAGTGGATGGTGTTGTACGTGGGAGGGAGGGACCGTGTGTCTGTGTACAGTGGACAGTGTTGTACGTGGGGAGGGAGGGGCCGTGTGTCTGTGTACAGTGGACGGTGTTGTACGTGGGGAGGGAGAGACCGTGTGTCTGTGTACAGTGGACGGTGTTGTACGTGGGGAGGGAGGGACCGTGTGATGTCTGTATACAGTGGACGGTGTTGTACGTGGGGAGGGAGAGACCCTGTGTCTGTGTACAGTGGACGGTGTTGTACGTGGGGAGGGAGGGACCGTGTGTCTGTGTACAGTGGACGGTGTTGTACGTGGGGAGGGAGAGACCGTGTGTCTGTGTACAGTGGACGGTGTTGTACGTGGGGAAGAAGAGACCGTGTGTCTGTGTACAGTGGACGGTGTTGTACGTGGGGAAGGAGAGACCCTGTGTCTGTGTACAGTGGACGGTGTTGTACGTGGGGAGGGAGGGACCGTGTGTCTGTATACAGTGGACGGTGTTGTACGTGGGGAGGGAGGGACCGTGTGTCTGTGTACAGTGGACGGTGTTGTACGTGGGGAGGGAGGGACCGTGTGTCTGTATACAGTGGACGGTGTTGTACGTGGGGAGGGAGGGACCGTGTGTCTGTATACAGTGGACGGTGTTGTACGTGGGGAGGGAGGGACCGTGTGTCTGTGTACAGTGGACGGTGTTGTACGTGGGGAAGGAGAGACCCTGTGTCTGTGTACAGTGGACGGTGTTGTACGTGGGGAGGGAAGGGACCGTGTGTCTGTGTACAGTGGACGGTGTTTTACGTGGGGAGGGAAGGACCGTGTGTCTGTGTACAGTGGACGGTGTTGTACATGGGGAGGGAGGGACCGTGTGTCTGTGTACAGTGGACGGTGTTGTACGTGGGGAAGAAGAGACCGTGTGTCTGTGTACAGTGGACGGTGTTGTACGTGGGGAAGAAGAGACCGTGTGTCTGTGTACAGTGGACGGTGTTGTACGTGGGGAGGGAGGGACCGTGTGTCTGTGTACAGTGGACGGTGTTGTACGTGGGGAGGGAGGGACCGTGTGTCTGTGTATAGTGGACGGTGTTGTACGTGGGGAGGGAGAGACCGTGTGTCTGTGTACAGTGGACGGTGTTGTACGTGGGGAGGGAAGGACCGTGTGTCTGTGTACAGTGGACGGTGTTGTACGTGGGGAAGAAGAGACCGTGTGTCTGTGTACAGTGGACGGTGTTGTACGTGGGGAGGGAAGGACCGTGTGTCTGTGTACAGTGGACGGTGTTGTACGTGGGGAGGGAGGGACCGTGTGTCTGTGTACAGTGGACGGTGTTGTACGTGGGGAGGGAGGGACCGTGTGTCTGTGTACAGTGGACGGTGTTGTACGTGGGGAGGGAGGGACCGTGTGTCTGTGTACAGTGGACGGTGTTGTACGTGGGGAAGAAGAGACCGTGTGTCTGTGTACAGTGGACGGTGTTGTACGTGGGGAGGGAAGGACCGTGTGTCTGTGTACAGTGGATGGAGTTGTACGTGGGGAGGGAGGGACCGTGTGTCTGTGTACAGTGGACGGTGTTGTACGTGGGGAGGGAAGGACCGTGTGTCTGTGTACAGTGGACGGTGTTGTACGTGGGGAGGGAGGGACCGTGTGTCTGTGTACAGTGGACGGTGTTGTACGTGGGGAGGGAGGGACCGTGTGTCTGTGTACAGTGGACGGTGTTGTACGTGGGGAGGGAGGGACCGTGTGTCTGTGTACAGTGGACGGTGTTGTACGTGGGGAGGGAGGGACCGTGTGTCTGTGTACAGTGGACGGTGTTGTACGTGGGGAGGGAGGGACCGTGTGTCTGTGTACAGTGGACGGTGTTGTACGTGGGGAGGGAGGGACCGTGTGTCTGTGTACAGTGGACGGTGTTGTACGTGGGGAGGGAGAGACCGTGTGTCTGTGTACAGTGGACGGTGTTGTACGTGGGGAGGGAGGGACCGTGTGTCTGTGTACAGTGGACGGTGTTGTACGTGGGGAGGGAGGGACCGTGTGTCTGTGTACAGTGGACGGTGTTGTACGTGGGGAGGGAGGGACCGTGTGTCTGTGTACAGTGGACGGTGTTGTACGTGGGGAGGGAGAGACCGTGTGTCTGTGTACAGTGGACGGTGTTGTACGTGGGGAGGGAGAGACCGTGTGTCTGTGTACAGTGGACGGTGTTGTACGTGGGGAGGGAGGGACCGTGTGTCTGTGTACAGTGGACGGTGTTGTACGTGGGGAGGGAGGGACCGTGTGTCTGTGTACAATGGACGGTGTTGTACGTGGGGAGGGAGGGACCGTGTGTCTGTGTACAGTGGATGGTGTTGTACGTGGGGAGGGAGGGACCGTGTGTCTGTGTACAGTGGATGGTGTTGTACGTGGGGAGGGAGGGACCGTGTGTCTGTGTACAATGGACGGTGTTGTACGTGGGGAGGGAGGGACCGTGTGTCTGTGTACAGTGGATGGTGTTGTACGTGGGGAGGGAGGGACCGTGTGTCTGTGTACAGTGGACGGTGTTGTACGTGGGGAGGGAGGGACCGTGTGTCTGTGTACAGTGGACGGTGTTGTACGTGGGGAGGGAGGGACCGTGTGTCTGTATACAGTGGACGGTGTTGTACGTGGGGAGGGAGGGACCGTGTGTCTGTGTACAGTGGACGGTGTTGTACGTGGGGAGGGAGGGACCGTGTGTCTGTGTACAGTGGACGGTGTTGTACGTGGGGAGGGAGGGACCCTGTGTCTGTGTACAGTGGACGGTGTTGTACGTGGGGAGGGAGAGACCGTGTGTCTGTGTACAGTGGACAGTGTTGTACGTGGGGAGGGAGGGACCGTGTGTCTGTGTACAGTGGACGGTGTTGTACGTGGGGAGGGAGGGACCGTGTGTCTGTATACAGTGGACGGTGTTGTACGTGGGGAGGGAGGGACCGTGTGTCTGTGTACAGTGGACGGTGTTGTACGTGGGGAGGGAGGGACCGTGTGTCTGTATACAGTGGACGGTGTTGTACGTGGGGAGGGAGAGACCGTGTGTCTGTGTACAGTGGACGGTGTTGTACGTGGGGAGGGAGGGACCGTGTGTCTGTGTACAGTGGACGGTGTTGTACGTGGGGAGGGAGGGACCGTGTGTCTGTATACAGTGGACGGTGTTGTACGTGGGGAGGGAGGGACCGTGTGTCTGTGTACAGTGGACGGTGTTGTACGTGGGGAGGGAGGGACCGTGTGTCTGTGTACAGTGGACGGTGTTGTACGTGGGGAGGGAGGGACCGTATGTCTGTGTACAGAGGATGGTGTTGTACGTGGGGAGGGAGGGACCGTGTGTCTGTATACAGTGGACGGTGTTGTACGTGGGGAGGGAGGGACCGTGTGTCTGTGTACAGTGGACGGTGTTGTACGTGGGGAGGGAGGGACCGTGTGTCTGTGTACAGTGGACGGTGTTGTACGTGGGGAGGGAGGGACCGTGTGTCTGTGTACAGTGGACGGTGTTGTACGTGGGGAAGAAGAGACCGTGTGTCTGTGTACAGTGGACGGTGTTGTACGTGGGGAGGGAGGGACCGTGTGTCTGTGTACAGTGGACGGTGTTGTCCGTGGGGAGGGAGGGACCGTGTGTCTGTGTACAGTGGATGGTGTTGTACGTGGGGAGGGAGGGACCGTGTGTCTGTGTACAGTGGACAGTGTTGTACGTGGGGAGGGAGGGGCCGTGTGTCTGTGTACAGTGGACGGTGTTGTACGTGGGGAGGGAGAGACCGTGTGTCTGTGTACAGTGGACGGTGTTGTACGTGGGGAGGGAGGGACCGTGTGTCTGTATACAGTGGACGGTGTTGTACGTGGGGAGGGAGAGACCCTGTGTCTGTGTACAGTGGACGGTGTTGTACGTGGGGAGGGAGGGACCGTGTGTCTGTGTACAGTGGACGGTGTTGTACGTGGGGAGGGAGAGACCGTGTGTCTGTGTACAGTGGACGGTGTTGTACGTGGGGAAGAAGAGACCGTGTGTCTGTGTACAGTGGACGGTGTTGTACGTGGGGAAGGAGAGACCCTGTGTCTGTGTACAGTGGACGGTGTTGTACGTGGGGAGGGAGGGACCGTGTGTCTGTATACAGTGGACGGTGTTGTACGTGGGGAGGGAGGGACCGTGTGTCTGTGTACAGTGGACGGTGTTGTACGTGGGGAGGGAGGGACCGTGTGTCTGTATACAGTGGACGGTGTTGTACGTGGGGAGGGAGGGACCGTGTGTCTGTATACAGTGGACGGTGTTGTACGTGGGGAGGGAGGGACCGTGTGTCTGTGTACAGTGGACGGTGTTGTACGTGGGGAAGGAGAGACCCTGTGTCTGTGTACAGTGGACGGTGTTGTACGTGGGGAGGGAAGGACCGTGTGTCTGTGTACAGTGGACGGTGTTTTACGTGGGGAGGGAAGGACCGTGTGTCTGTGTACAGTGGACGGTGTTGTACATGGGGAGGGAGGGACCGTGTGTCTGTGTACAGTGGACGGTGTTGTACGTGGGGAAGAAGAGACCGTGTGTCTGTGTACAGTGGACGGTGTTGTACGTGGGGAAGAAGAGACCGTGTGTCTGTGTACAGTGGACGGTGTTGTACGTGGGGAGGGAGGGACCGTGTGTCTGTGTACAGTGGACGGTGTTGTACGTGGGGAGGGAGGGACCGTGTGTCTGTGTATAGTGGACGGTGTTGTACGTGGGGAGGGAGTGACCGTGTGTCTGTGTACAGTGGACGGTGTTGTACGTGGGGAGGGAGAGACCGTGTGTCTGTGTACAGTGGACGGTGTTGTACGTGGGGAGGGAGGGACCGTGTGTCTGTATACAGTGGACGGTGTTGTACGTGGGGAGGGAGGGACCGTGTGTCTGTGTACAGTGGACGGTGTTGTACGTGGGGAGGGAGGGACCGTGTGTCTGTGTACAGTGGACGGTGTTGTACGTGGGGAGGGAGGGACCGTGTGTCTGTGTACAGTGGACGGTGTTGTACGTGGGGAGGGAGAGACCGTGTGTCTGTGTACAGTGGACGGTGTTGTACGTGGGGAGGGAGGGACCGTGTGTCTGTATACAGTGGACGGTGTTGTACGTGGGGAGGGAGGGACCGTGTGTCTGTGTACAGTGGACGGTGTTGTACGTGGGGAGGGAGGGACCGTGTGTCTGTGTACAGTGGACGGTGTTGTACGTGGGGAGGGAGGGACCGTGTGTCTGTGTACAGTGGACGGTGTTGTACGTGGGGAGGGAGGGACCGTGTGTCTGTATACAGTGGACGGTGTTGTACGTGGGGAGGGAGGGACCGTGTGTCTGTGTATAGTGGACGGTGTTGTACGTGGGGAAGAAGAGACCGTGTGTCTGTGTACAGTGGACGGTGTTGTACGTGGGGAGGGAGGGACCGTGTGTCTGTGTACAGTGGACTGTGTACGTGGGGAGGGAGGGACCGTGTGTCTGTGTACAGTGGATGGAGTTGTACGTGGGGAGGGAGGGACCGTCTGTCTGTGTACAGTGGACGGTGTTGTACGTGGGGAGGGAGGGACCGTGTGTCTGTGTACAGTGGACGGTGTACGTGGGGAGGGAGGGACCGTGTGTCTGTGTACAGTGGACGGTGTACGTGGGGAGGGAGGGACCGTGTGTCTGTGTACAGTGGACGGTGTACGTGGGGAGGGAGGGACCGTGTGTCTGTGTACAGTGGACGGTGTTGTACGTGGGGAGGGAGGGACCGTGTGTCTGTGTACAGTGGACGGTGTTGTACGTGGGGAGGGAGGGACTGTGTGTCTGTGTACAGTGGACGGTGTTGTACGTGGGGAGGGAGAGACCGTGTGTCTGTGTACAGTGGACGGTGTTGTACGTGGGGAGGGAGAGACCGTGTGTCTGTGTACAGTGGACGGTGTTGTACGTGGGGAAGGAGAGACCGTGTGTCTGTGTACAGTGGATGGTGTTGTACGTGGGGAGGGAGAGACCGTGTGTCTGTGTACAGTGGACGGTGTTGTACGTGGGGAGGGAGAGACCGTGTGTCTGTGTACAGTGGACGGTGTTGTACGTGGGGAGGGAGAGACCGTGTGTCTGTGTACAGTGGACGGTGTTGTACGTGGGGAGGGAGAGACCGTGTGTCTGTGTACAGTGGACGGTGTTGTACATGGGGAGGGAGGGACCGTGTGTCTGTGTACAGTGGACGGTGTACGTGGGGAGGGAGGGACCGTGTGTCTGTGTACAGTGGACGGTGTTGTACGTGGGGAGGGAGGGACCGTGTGTCTGTGTACAGTGGACGGTGTTGTACGTGGGGAGGGAGGGACCGTGTGTCTGTGTACAGTGGACGGTGTTGTACGTGGGGTAGAAGAGACCGTGTGTCTGTGTACAGTGGACGGTGTTGTACGTGGGGTAGAAGAGACCGTGTGTCTGTGTACAGTGGACGGTGTTGTACGTGGGGAGGGAGGGACCGTGTGTCTGTGTACAGTGGACGGTGTTGTACGTGGGGAGGGAGGGACCGTGTGTCTGTATACAGTGGACGGTGTTGTACGTGGGGAGGGAGGGACCGTGTGTCTGTGTACAGTGGACGGTGTTGTACGTGGGGAGGGAGAGACCGTGTGTCTGTATACAGTGGACGGTGTTGTACGTGGGGAGGGAGGGACCGTGTGTCTGTGTACAGTGGACGGTGTTGTACGTGGGGAGGGAGGGACCGTGTGTCTGTGTATAGTGGACGGTGTTGTACGTGGGGAGGGAGAGACCGTGTGTCTGTGTACAGTGGACGGTGTTGTACGTGGGGAAGGAGAGACCCTGTGTCTGTGTACAGTGGACGGTGTTGTACGTGGGGAGTGAAGGACCGTGTGTCTGTGTACAGTGGACGGTGTTGTACGTGGGGAGGGAAGGACCGTGTGTCTGTGTACAGTGGACGGTGTTGTACATGGGGAGGGAGGGACCGTGTGTCTGTGTACAGTGGACGGTGTTGTACGTGAGGAAGAAGAGACCGTGTGTCTGTGTACAGTGGACGGTGTTGTACGTGGGGAAGAAGAGACCGTGTGTCTGTGTACAGTGGACGGTGTTGTACGTGGGGAGGGAGGGACCGTGTGTCTGTGTACAGTGGACGGTGTTGTACGTGGGGAGGGAGGGACCGTGTGTCTGTGTATAGTGGACGGTGTTGTACGTGGGGAGGGAGGGACCGTGTGTCTGTGTACAGTGGACGGTGTTGTACGTGGGGAGGGAGAGACCGTGTGTCTGTGTACAGTGGACGGTGTTGTACGTGGGGAGGGAGGGACCGTGTGTCTGTATACAGTGGACGGTGTTGTACGTGGGGAGGGAGGGACCGTGTGTCTGTGTACAGTGGACGGTGTTGTACGTGGGGAGGGAGGGACCGTGTGTCTGCGTACAGTGGACGGTGTTGTACGTGGGGAGGGAGAGACCGTGTGTCTGTGTACAGTGGACGGTGTTGTACGTGGGGAGGGAGGGACCGTGTGTCTGTATACAGTGGACGGTGTTGTCCGTGGGGAGGGAGAGACCGTGTGTCTGTGTACAGTGGACGGTGTTGTACGTGGGGAGGGAGGGACCGTGTGTCTGTGTACAGTGGACGGTGTTGTACGTGGGGAGGGAGAGACCGTGTGTCTGTGTACAGTGGACGGTGTTGTACGTGGGGAGGGAGAGACCGTGTGTCTGTGTACAGTGGACGGTGTTGTACGTGGGGAGGGAGGGACCGTGTGTCTGTGTACAGTGGACGGTGTTGTACGTGGGGAGGGAGGGACCGTGTGTCTGTGTACAGTGGACGGTGTTGTACGTGGGGAGGGAGGGACCGTGTGTCTGTGTACAGTGGACGGTGTTGTACGTGGGGAGGGAGAGACCGTGTGTCTGTGTACAGTGGACGGTGTTGTACGTGGGGAGGGAGAGACCGTGTGTCTGTGTACAGTGGACGGTGTTGTACGTGGGGAAGAAGAGACCGTGTGTCTGTGTACAGTGGACGGTGTTGTACATGGGGAGGGAGGGACCGTGTGTCTGTGTACAGTGGACGGTGTACGTGGGGAGGGAGGGACCGTGTGTCTGTGTACAGTGGACGGTGTTGTACGTGGGGAGGGAGGGACCGTGTGTCTGTGTACAGTGGACGGTGTTGTACGTGGGGAGGGAGGGACCGTGTGTCTGTGTACAGTGGACTGTGTTGTACGTGGGGTAGAAGAGACCGTGTGTCTGTGTACAGTGGACGGTGTTGTACGTGGGGTAGAAGAGACCGTGTGTCTGTGTACAGTGGACGGTGTTGTACGTGGGGAGGGAGGGACCGTGTGTCTGTGTACAGTGGACGGTGTTGTACGTGGGGAGGGAGGGACCGTGTGTCTGTGTACAGTGGACGGTGTTGTACGTGGGGAGGGAGGGACCGTGTGTCTGTATACAGTGGACGGTGTTGTACGTGGGGAGGGAGGGACCGTGTGTCTGTGTACAGTGGACGGTGTTGTACATGGGGAGGGAGGGACCGTGTGTCTGTATACAGTGGACGGTGTTGTACGTGGGGAGGGAGGGACCGTGTGTCTGTGTACAGTGGACGGTGTTGTACGTGGGGAGGGAAGGACCGTGTGTCTGTGTACAGTGGACGGTGTTGTACGTGGGGAAGAAGAGACCGTGTGTCTGTGTACAGTGGACGGTGTTGTACGTGGGGAGGGAGAGACCCTGTGTCTGTGTACAGTGGACGGTGTTGTACGTGGGGAGGGAGAGACCGTGTGTCTGTGTACAGTGGACGGTGTTGTACGTGGGGAGGGAGGGACCGTGTGTCTGTGTGCAGTGGACGGTGTTGTACGTGGGGAGGGAGAGACCGTGTGTCTGTATACAGTGGACGGTGTTGTACGTGGGGAGGGAGGGACCGTGTGTCTGTGTACAGTGGACGGTGTTGTACGTGGGGAAGGAGAGACCCTGTGTCTGTGTACAGTGGACGGTGTTGTACGTGGGGAGTGAAGGACCGTGTGTCTGTGTACAGTGGACGGTGTTGTACGTGGGGAGGGAAGGACCGTGTGTCTGTGTACAGTGGACGGTGTTGTACATGGGGAGGGAGGGACCGTGTGTCTGTGTACAGTGGACGGTGTTGTACGTGGGGAAGAAGAGACCGTGTGTCTGTGTACAGTGGACGGTGTTGTACGTGGGGAAGAAGAGACCGTGTGTCTGTGTACAGTGGACGGTGTTGTACGTGGGGAGGGAGGGACCGTGTGTCTGTGTACAGTGGACGGTGTTGTACGTGGGGAGGGAGGGACCGTGTGTCTGTGTATAGTGGACGGTGTTGTACGTGGGGAGGGAGGGACCGTGTGTCTGTGTACAGTGGACGGTGTTGTACGTGGGGAGGGAGAGACCGTGTGTCTGTGTACAGTGGACGGTGTTGTACGTGGGGAGGGAGGGACCGTGTGTCTGTATACAGTGGACGGTGTTGTACGTGGGGAGGGAGGGACCGTGTGTCTGTGTACAGTGGACGGTGTTGTACGTGGGGAGGGAGGGACCGTGTGTCTGCGTACAGTGGACGGTGTTGTACGTGGGGAGGGAGAGACCGTGTGTCTGTGTACAGTGGACGGTGTTGTACGTGGGGAGGGAGGGACCGTGTGTCTGTATACAGTGGACGGTGTTGTACGTGGGGAGGGAGGGACCGTGTGTCTGTGTACAGTGGACGGTGTTGTACGTGGGGAGGGAGGGACCGTGTGTCTGTGTACAGTGGACGGTGTTGTACGTGGGGAGGGAGAGACCGTGTGTCTGTGTACAGTGGACGGTGTTGTACGTGGGGAGGGAGAGACCGTGTGTCTGTGTACAGTGGACGGTGTTGTACGTGGGGAGGGAGGGACCGTGTGTCTGTGTACAGTGGACGGTGTTGTACGTGGGGAGGGAGGGACCGTGTGTCTGTGTACAGTGGACTGTGTACGTGGGGAGGGAGGGACCGTGTGTCTGTGTACAGTGGACGGTGTTGTACGTGGGGAGGGAGGGACCGTCTGTCTGTGTACAGTGGACGGTGTTGTACGTGGGGAGGGAGGGACCGTGTGTCTGTGTACAGTGGACGGTGTACGTGGGGAGGGAGGGACCGTGTGTCTGTGTACAGTGGACGGTGTACGTGGGGAGGGAGGGACCGTGTGTCTGTGTACAGTGGACGGTGTTGTACGTGGGGAGGGAGGGACCGTGTGTCTGTGTACAGTGGACGGTGTTGTACGTGGGGAGGGAGGGACTGTGTGTCTGTGTACAGTGGACGGTGTTGTACGTGGGGAGGGAGAGACCCTGTGTCTGTGTACAGTGGACGGTGTTGTACGTGGGGAGGGAGAGACCGTGTGTCGGTGTACAGTGGACGGTGTTGTACGTGGGGAGGGAGAGACCGTGTGTCTGTGTACAGTGGACGGTGTTGTACGTGGGGAGGGAGAGACCGTGTGTCTGTGTACAGTGGACGGTGTTGTACGTGGGGTAGAAGAGACCGTGTGTCTGTGTACAGTGGACGGTGTTGTACGTGGGGTAGAAGAGACCGTGTGTCTGTGTACAGTGGACGGTGTTGTACGTGGGGAGGGAGGGACCGTGTGTCTGTGTACAGTGGACGGTGTTGTACGTGGGGAGGGAGGGACCGTGTGTCTGTGTACAGTGGACGGTGTTGTACGTGGGGAGGGAGGGACCGTGTGTCTGTGTACAGTGGACGGTGTTGTACGTGGGGAGGGAGGGACCGTGTGTCTGTGTACAGTGGACGGTGTTGTACGTGGGGAGGGAGGGACCGTGTGTCTGTGTACAGTGGACGGTGTTGTACGTGGGGAGGGAGGGACCGTGTGTCTGTGTACAGTGGACGGTGTTGTACGTGGGGAGGGAGGGACCGTGTGTCTGTGTACAGTGGACGGTGTTGTACGTGGGGAGGGAGAGACCGTGTGTCGGTGTACAGTGGACGGTGTTGTACGTGGGGAGTCTTGCTGGGAGATGCTGCAATTGTGGTGATCTGTGTGCCGGGGGTGAGGGATGTCGTCACGTTGGAGAATGTTTGGCTCTTACCGTGGGTCTGAACTTATTTGCGTTTGTTTCATTGTTTTGTTGAGCAGCACCAGTGGATCGGACAGCTCTGTGTCGGATGGGCCACCAGCACATTTAATGAGCCTGGCAGAAAAGGTTAGTGTGGTCAGAGAGATTCTCCTTCTGATGGAGTTTGTGGTCAGTATTTCTCTGTTGTTTATAGTCAGTGCCGGCAAAGGGTTGGGGCTGTTAAAGTAACGAGCACGACCATCAATCCCCATGTCCCAGTTGGTTCTGGGGTTTCACCACCTCCCCCATCCCCGGTCTGTGCCGCACTAGGTGGTCTCGGCCTGGCCCTGCGTGTGGGAGGAGTAAATAAACAAATCAGCCTGGGTTGCTGCTCCTGATCACAATCCAGCAGCGTATGTGATGGCCAGGTCAGGACAGGCTCCGGCCGACACCCTCCGGCCAGGGTCACGGTGAGGGACTGACCACTCGGGTCAGGACAGGGTCCGGCCGACGCCCTCCGGCCAGGGTCACGGTGAGGGACTGACCGCTCGGGTCAGGACAGGGTCCGGCCGACACCCTCCGGCCAGGGTCACGGTGAGGGACTGACCACTCGGGTCAGGACAGGGTCCGGCCGACACCCTCCGGCCAGGGTCACGGTGAGGGACTGACCACTCGGGTCAGGACAGGGTCCGGCCGACACCCTCCGGCCAGGGTCACGGTGAGGGACTGACCACTCGGGTCAGGACAGGGTCCGGCCGACACCCTCCGGCCAGGGTCACGGTGAGGGACTGACCACTCGGGTCAGGACAGGGTCCGGCCGACGCCCTCCGGCCAGGGTCACGGTGAGGGACTGACCGCTCGGGTCAGGACAGGGTCCGGCCGACACCTTCCGGCCAGGGTCACGGTGAGGGACTGACCGCTCGAGTCAGGACAGGGTCCGGCCGACACCCTCCGGCCAGGGTCACGGTGAGGGACTGACCACTCGGGTCAGGACAGGGTCCGGCCGACACCCTCCGGCCAGGGTCACGGTGAGGGACTGACCACTCGGGTCAGGACAGGGTCCGGCCGACGCCCTCCAGCCAGGGTCACGGTGAGGGACTGACCGCTCGGGTCAGGACAGGGTCCGGCCGACGCCCTCCGGCCAGGGTCACGGCGAGGGACTGACCACTCGGGTCAGGACCGGGCCCGGCCGACACCCTCCGGCCAGGATCACGGCGAGGGACTGACCACTCGGATCAGGACAGGCTCCGGCCGACACCCTCCGGCCAGGGTCACGGCGAGGGACTGACCGCTCGGGTCAGGACAGGGTCCGGCCGACGCCCTCCGGCCAGGGTCACGGTGCGGGACTGACCACTCGGGTCAGGACAGGGTCCGGCCGACGCCCTCCGGCCAGGGTCACGGTGAGGGACTGACCACTCGGGTCAGGACAGGGTCCGGCCGACGCCCTCCGGCCAGGGTCACAGTGAGGGACTGACCGCTCGGGTCAGGACAGGCTCCGGCCGACGCCCTCCGGCCAGGGTCACAGTGAGGGACTGACCACTCGGGTCAGGACCGGGTCCGGCCGACGCCCTCCGGCCAGGGTCACGGCGAGGGACTGACCACTCGGGTCAGGACAGGGTCCAGCCGATACCCTCCGGCCAGGGTCACGGTGCGGGACTGACCACTCGGGTCAGGACTCGGTCCAGCCGACCCTCTCCGGCCAGGGTCACGGTGAGGGACTGACCACTCGGGTCAGGCGCCAGTGGGCACTGGTGGAAATGTAGCCCAGTGAGCACCCGCACCTTTGGGGAAGGAGAGCAGGAACCTGTGAAAGAAGGAGTCCGAGGGTGAAGGACAGATTCAGTTTGTAAAAACAAATTGTTGAGCCGAGGTGGCAGCATTGGTAGTGCGTTAACCAGATGTTCTCCGACAGTGCGGGAAGGTGAAACCACTATGTCAGTATTTTACACGACAAAACACACCGCTCCCTGACACAGCGACCTGCTAACACACTGCAGCATTTACACACGCTCCCGGACCCAGCGCCTGCTTATACACCGCAGCGTTTACACACGCTCCCTGACTCAGCGCCTGCTAATACACCGCAGCGTTTACACACGCTCCCTGACACAGCGACCTGCTAACACACTGCAGTGCTTACACACGCTCCCTGATCCAGTGTCCTGCTAACACACCGCAGCGTTTACACACACTCCCTGACCCAGCGTCTTAATGCACTGCAGCGTTTACACACGCTCCCTGACCCAGCATCCTGCTAACACACCGCAGCGTTTACACACACTCCCTGACCCAGCATCTTCACGCACTGCAGCGTTTACACATGCTCCCTGACCCAGCATCCTGCTAACACACCGCAGTGTTTACACACGCTCCCTGACCCAGCGTCCCGCTAACACACCAAAGCATTTACACACGCTCCCTGATGCGCTGCGGTGTGTTAGCAGGACGCTGGGTCAGGGAGTGTGTGTAAATGCTGCAGTGTGTTAGCAGGACGCTGGGTCAGGGAGCGTGTGTAAATACTGCAGTGTGTTCGCAGGACACTGGGTCAGGGAACGTGTGTAAATGCTGCAGTGTGTTAGCAGGGAAGAAGAGCAGGGGAGTTCTCCCTGGTGTCCTGACCAATATTTATCCCTCACTCAGCATTACTAAAACTGATTATCTGGTCACTTACCTCATTGCTGTTTGTGGGATCTTGCTGTGTGCAGATGGCTGCCATGTTTCCCTACATTACAACAGCCACTGCACTTGAAAAGTACTTTGTTGGCTGTCAATTGCTTTGGGACATCCCTAGTTTGTGAAAGGCACCATATCAATGCAAGTTCTTCCTTTCCTTCAGCAGTTACACCCTCTCCCATGCACCATGGTTTCTCAATCACAACCCACTCACAGTGTGAGTGACAGAATTCCAGCTGAACACATGGAAATTGGACAGGTAGCGGGGGTTATTACTGCACTCATCTTCTCCGGGGAGGGTTGGAGGTGGGGTGGGGGAGGTCACAAGCTTACAATGTAGGGTTTGGGTGAACAAGCCCCTCTGGAGCGGTTGATGCTTCCAGAAAGCCAACCACACTGTTATAAATTGGATAATCAGGTGGTGGAGGATAGAATATTACAGCCTGGTCTTCAGTTGCTTCCAAGCCTTTATTCACAGAGATCCCCCTTACACACACAACACACCCCCGATAAGCTCTCATATAAGGATACAAGAGTCCCCAATTGACACCCACCACCTGAACCCAATGAACACTAACTGATATAAATCACATGATACAATTAACACACACTGTCATGGCACATTGTGTGAGCAGCGCTGCCTGTGAGCTGTAGAGGCGCATCTCCCCCGACACGCCCCTCAGCTGCACTGCTTGGATTATACAGTGCCACTCGATGATAACTCTGCTCCTCTTGCTCAGTCTCGCCAGAAAAAGAAACAGCTAAGGACCAGAAAGGAAAGAAATAGACTGCGACAGAGACAGCTGCTGCATGGGCTGCCTCTGCCAGCTCATCTCGGGCAAAAGACGGTGAGTGACCATCGGTCCAGGATATCACGGTCAGCGTGGTTATCAAACAGCAGCAATAGAGGCTGTGAGAGATATAGCGACAGAGCGAGTGATGCTATCGGGGCAGGGTGAGTGATTCTATCGGGGCAGGGTGAGTGATGCTATCGGGGCAGGGTGAGTGATGCTATCGGGGCAGGGTGAGTGATGCTATCGGGGCAGGGTGAGTGATTCTATCGGGGCAGGGTGAGTGATTCTATCGGGGCAGGGTGAGTGACGCTATCGGGGCAGGGTGAGTGATTCTATCGGGGCAGGGTGAGTGATGCTATCGGGGCAGGGTGAGTGATTCTATCGGGGCAGGGTGAGTGATGCTATCGGGGCAGGGTGAGTGATTCTATCGGGGCAGGGTGAGTGATTCTATCGGGGCAGGGTGAGTGACGCTATCGGGGCAGGGTGAGTGATTCTATCGGGGCAGGGTGAGTGATGCTATCGGGGCAGGGTGAGTGATTCTATCGGGGCAGGGTGAGTGATGCTATCGGGAGTGAGTGAGTGATGCTATCGGGGCAGGGTGAGTGACGCTATCGGGGCAGAGTGAGTGATGCTATCGGGAGTGAGTGAGTGATGCTATCGGGAGTGAGTGAGTGATGCTATCGGGGCAGGGTGAGTGACGCTATCGGGGCAGAGTGAGTGATGCTATCGGGAGTGAGTGAGTGACGCTATAGGGAGTGAGTGAGTGATTCTATCGGGGCAGGGTGAGTGATGCTATCGGGGCAGGGTGAGTGATGCTATCGGGGCAGAGTGAGTGACGCTATAGGGAGTGACTGAGTGATGCTATCGGGGCAGGGTGAGTGATGCTATCGGGAGTGAGTGAGTGACGCTATAGGGAGTGAGTGAGTGATTCTATCGGGGCAGGGTGAGTGATTCTATCGGGGCAGGGTGAGTGATGCTATCGGGGCAGGGTGAGTGATGCTATAGGGAGTGAGTGAGTGATGCTATAGGGAGTGAGTGATGCTATAGGGAGTGAGTGATGCTGTAGGGAGTGAGTGATGAGATAGGGAGTGAGTGATGAGATAGGGAGTGAGAGAGTGATGTTATAGGGAGTGAGAGAGTGATGTTATAGGGAGTGAGAGAGTGATGTTATAGGGAATGAGAGAGTGATGTTATAGGGAGTGAGAGAGTGATGTTATAGGGAGTGAGAGAGTGATGTTATAGGGAGTGAGAGAGTGATGTTATAGGGAGTGAGAGAGTGATGTTATAGGGAGTGAGTGAGTGATGTTATAGGGAGTGAGTGAGTGATGGTATAGGGAGTGAGAGAGTGATGGTATAGGGAGTGAGAGAGTGATGGTATAGGGAGTGAGAGAGTGATGTTATAGGGGGCGAGTGAGTGGTGTTTTAGGGAGTGAGTGAGTGATGTTATAGGGGGCGAGTGAGTGATGTTATAGGCAGTGAGTGATGTTATAGGGAGTGAGTGAGTGAGTGATGTTATTGGGAGTGAGTGAATCATGTTATCGGAAGTGAGTTATGTTATACGGAGTGAGTGTATCATGTTATTGGGGGTAAGTGATTGATGTTATAGGGAGTGAGTAATTGTTGTTATAGAGAGTGAGTTGTCAGTCTCCATTAATTGGGTATCAGTCTGTACCCCAGTCCCCATTCACTGGGTGTCCCACTGTCTCTCAGTCCCCATTCTCTGGGTGTCCCACTGTCATTCAGTCCCCATTCACTGGCTGTCAGTCTGTAACCCAGTCCCCATTCACTGTATGTTAGTCTGTAACTCAGTCGCCATTCATTGGGTGTCTGTCAGTAACCTAGTTCCCATTCACCAGGTGTCAGTGTGTAACTGATTCCCCATTCACTGAGTGTCAGCCTGTAACGCAGTCCCCATTTACTCTGCGTCAGTCTGTAGCCCAGTCCCCATTCACTGGGTGTCAGTCTGTAACCTAGCCGCGCCTCCAGCCAAGCTGTTCCAGTACAGCTACAACACTGGCATCTACCCAACAATGTGGAAAATTGCCCAGGTATGTCATGTCTACAAAAAGCAGGACAAATCCACTCCGGCCAATTACCGACCATCAGTCTACTCTCAATCATCAGCAAAGTGATGGAAGGTGTCGTCGACAGTGCTATCAAGCGGCACATACTCACCAATAACCTGCACACCGATGCTCAGTTTGGGTTCCACCAGGACCACTCGGCTCCAAACCTCATTACAGCCTTGGTCCAAACATGGACAAAAGAGCTGAATTCCAGAGGTGAGGTGAGAGTGATTGCCCTTGACATCAAGGCAGCATTTGACCGAGTGTGGCACCAAGGAGCCCTAGTAAAATTGAAGTCAATGGGAATCAGAGGGAAAACTCTCCAGTGGCTGGAGTCATACCTAGCACAAAGGAAAATGGTAGTGGTTGTTGGAGGCCAATCATCTCAGCCCCAGGACATTGCTGCAGGAGTTCCTCAAGGCAGTGTCCTTGACCCAACCATCTTCAGCTGCTTCATCAATGACCTTCCCTCCATCATAAGGTCAGAAATGGGGATGTTCGCTGATGATTGCGCAGTGTTCAGTTCCATTCACAACCCCTCAGATAATGAAGCAGTCCGTGCTCATACGCAGCAAGACCTGGACAACATCCATGCTTGGGCTGATAAGTGACAAGTAACATTTGCACCAGACAAGTGCCAGGCAATGACCATCTCCAACAAGAGAGAGTCCAACCACTTCCCTTTTACATTCAACGGCATTACCATCGCCGAATCCCCCACCAACAACATCCTGGGGGTCACCATTGACCAGAAACTTAATTGGACCAGCCACATAAATACTGTGGCACAAGAGCAGGTCAGAGGCTGGGTATTCTGCGGCGAGTGACTCACCTCCTGACTCCCCAAAGCCTTTCCACCATCTACAAGGCACAAGTCAGGAGTGTGATGGAATACTCTCCACTTGCCTGGATGAGTGCAGCTCCAACAACACTCAAAAAGCTCGACACCATCCAGGACAAAGCAGCCCGCTTTACTGGTGCCCCATCCACCACCCTAAACATTCACTCCCTTTACCACCGGCGCACTGTGGCTGCAGTGTGTACCGTCCACAGGATGCACTGCAGCAACTCGCCAAGGCTTCTTCGACAGCACCTCCCAAACCCGTGACCTCTACCACCTGGAAGGACAAGGGCAGCAGGCACATGGGAACAACACCACCTGCACGTTCCCCTCCAAGTCACACACCATCCCGACTTGGAAATATATCGTCGTTCCTTCATCGTCACTGGGTCAAAATCCTGGAACTCCCTTCCTAACAGCACAGTGGGAGAACCTTCACCACACGGACTGCAGCGGTTCAAGAAGGGCAGTTAGGAATGGGCAATAAATGGGCAGCGACGCCCACATCCCATGAACGAACAAAATAAAAGTGATGTTATAGAGGGTGAGTGAGTGATGTTATCGGGGATGAGTGAATGATGTTATTGGGGGTGAGTGTTGGAGATTTTGACTGGCTGGTCAGTCAGTCGCTGTCTGCTTGCCGTCCGCTGGTTCGACTGTTCCTGGGGCTCTTTCATTTTCTCCTCCTGTCCTACTCTTCGCCCATTTCCCTTTCTCTCGGGGTTGTGACGCTGTCTCTTTTTCTCTCTCCCTCACATACAGTGTCCAGGCGAGAAAGGGACCAAACAAATTGAAGTCCAAGGGAACTTTGACAAAACCGGCAAAGCAAAGAACGTGATGGGAAAGGTACAGTGACCAGGCCCGGTGGTTGCACGTGCCTTCACCCACATAACCACAGGCACTGGGCTCTGACGCTAATCCCTGGCGTGAGGCCTGAACTCTGCCCTCTGACGCTCAAGCCCCACCCCACCGCCGCCCCCCCCCCCCCCCCGGCAGCGTACGCAGAGGACGGGGGGGCATTGTTCCCCGCGCACCGCAGCGGCGACTGAGTGAAATCGGAAGCAGTTGGTTGCTCCAGATGGATTTATCATTTGCGCCTCAGAATCTGGAGAAGCCCCAGATTGCCTCCGCTGACGCCCTGCTGCCGTCTGTAGGGTTCAGTGGGGTGGGGACAGGTATCACATCAGGTGTGTATCAACATCATGCCTGCCCGCGCGGATAGATTGATCGTGTCCCCACGCCCGCCAGACCCTGGCCACATTGCCCCTTGCCCACCTCCCCTGGAATCATGAGGACAGGTTGCATAGTCTGGGGATTTATTACCTTAAATATTGAAGATTAAGGGGTGATCAGGTCGAGATTTTTAAGATGATTAAAGGATTTGATAAAGGAAAGAAACTATTTCCTCTGGTAGGGTTGGGGGGTGGGGGTAGTTTGGTGGGGGAGGTGATAGTGAGGGTGTGAGGTGGGAGTGGGGTTGGAGGGGTGGTGGTGGGGTGGGATGGGGATGGTAGGGGGTGTAGGGGAGGGAGGGGGCATGGGGGTGGGAGGGGGTGGGGCGGGAGCAGGGTGGTGGTGGGGTGGGGAATGGGGCTGGTGGTGAGTATGGGGTGGTGGGAAGGAGGCGGCATGGGCAGGTGGTGGTGGGAGGGGGTGCTGGGGTGGGGGCAGGAGCGGTTTGGGTGGGATGTGCAGGCTTCATGGATGAAATGAGATTAGTGAGAGCTGCAGGAGTGATGGAAGGGAAACTATGGTTGGGTGGGGAGGCGAGAGAGGTGGGGCACAATAACAGAGAGGGCAGGAGGGAGGGTGAGTTTCCAGAGGGGTGGGGCAGGAGAAGGACCTGAGTAGGCACTGGCAGCTGAGTTGCTGGCATTCGTGCCCGGTCGGTGGAGACAGGGAGCCGTTCCTACCGTCCAGGGTACCCTCTATCAGTGCGGCGATTGGGACAGGAAACGGGTGGTGGAGCCCAGCTTCCTGCTGGAGCAGGCCTCACATGACCGTTCAGTGTTGAGATTTCAGCCACAGGTGATGGGCGGGGTGGTGATGAGTGCTATCCACGGGGTATGTGATGTGTTACCGGGGTCATGACTTGCTAACACGTCATTTTTCCGTCCTCACTTTGCCGTACCTAGGTTCAGCTGCAACACACACACAACATGGAGATTACGCTCGCGCATCCCTGGATACCTCAGACCGTGACTGGATTCTCAGTTATATGTGACAAGAACGCCAAAAGAAAGGTGACAGTTTGGAACCCAAGGCTGACTGGTGAGGGGGCTCGAGGCCCCACCTCCTGTACAGAAATGCAGCGGAGCGGAAATAGATCGGGGGTGGGGACTGGGATACAGACTGACACCCAGTGAATGGGGACTGGGTTACAGACTGACACCCAGTGAATGGGGACTGGGTTACAGACTGACACCCAGTGAATGGGGACTGCTACAGACTGATATCCAGTGTTTGGTTTGCAGACTGTCACCCAGCGAATAGCGATTGGGTTACAGACTGACACCCGGTGAATTTTGACTGGTTTATAGACTGACACACGCTGAATGGGGACTGAGTTACAGACTGAGACCCAATGAATGGGGACTGGGTTACAGAATGACACCCAGTGAGTGGGGACCGGGTTACAGAATGACACCCAGTGAATGGGGACTGTGTTGCCGAATGACACCCAGTGAATGGGGACTGGGTTACAGACAGACACCCAGTGAATGGGAACTGGGTTGCAGACTGACACCGAGTAAATGGGAACTGGATTACAGACTGACACCCAATGAATGGGGACTGGATTAGAGACCGACACCCAGTGAATGCGGACTGTGCTACAGACTGACACCCAGCGAATGCGGACTGGGCTACTGATTGACACCCAACGAATGGGGACTGGGCTACTGATTGACACCCAGCGAATGGGGACTGGGCTACTGATTGACACCCAGTGAATGGGGACTGGGTTACAGACTGACACCCAGTGAATGGGGACTGGGTTACAGACTGACACCCAGTGAATGGGGACTGGGTTACAGACTGACACCCAGTGAATGGGGACTGGGTTACAGACTGACACCCAGTGAATGGGGACTGGGTTACAGACTGACACCCAGTGAATGGGGACTGGGTTACAGACTGACACCCAGTGAATGGGGACTGGGTTACAGACTGACACCCAGTGAATGGGGACTGGGTTACAGACTGACACCCAGTGAATGGGGACTGGGTTACAGACTGACACCCAGTGAATGGGGACTGGGTTACAGACTGACACCCAGTGAATGGGGACTGGGTTACAGACTGAGACCCAGTGAATGGAGACTGGGTTACAGACTGACACCCAGTGAATGGGGACTGGGTTACAGACTGACACCCAGTGAATGGGGACTGGGTTACAGACTGACACCCAGTGAATGGGGACTGGGTTACAGACTGACACCCAGTGAATGGGGACTGGGTTACAGACTGACACCCAGTGAATGGGGACTGGGTTACAGACTGACACCCGGAGAGTGGGACTAGAGAAAGGTTTGGCAACTGGCGAGGTGACTCTCAGGTTGTTTTGTGGCTGAGGAGATCGGCCATGGTAAAGCTTGACATGCTCGAGCCAAACCTGGCGAACGGTGACGAGGCTAGTGTTGTGCTAAGTACACTGGAGTTTGTGCCCCTCTGACTTGAGGGTGTAAAGTTGGGTATTACAGCCAGGAAGTGATGGAGGTGGGAGACACTGATCACTCTTGCTTCCCTTTTTCACGCCCTTGTTCCCAGCAAATCGATTGCCGCATCCCGCTCTCCTCAGTAAAAACTCCTTCATGAAGATCCTGCAGGGGAAGGACAACCTGAGGGTCTCCTCTCCATGGCCAACCAATTCCTCAAATCCCTTTGTCCGTCCCCTCCACCCTCACCCGCACTTCCATCCCTGATATTTAACTACACCTTCTGACCTCCATGCTAGCTGACGTTGTAAAGAGTCCTCTTTACACAGGCTCTGCCCTTTGACCCAACTGCCCTCTCTAACTATTGCCCCATCTCTAACCTCCCTTCCCTCTCTCTGGTCCTCAAGTGTATCGTTGCCTCCCAGCTCCAATCCCACCTCCACCCAGATTTCCTATTCAAGACCCTTGAGACCAGCTTTGGCCCATCTCACAACACTGAGAACCACCCTGGCCATCGTCAGGAATCACACGCTCTGTTGTCCCTTGACCATGGAATGCTCCTCCATTATCTCTCCTCTTTGTGGTTCCACTTTTTCCTATCTGAACACAGATAATCCATCTCCGGCACTGGCTTCTCTTCCCTGTTCCACACCATCAATACCAGCATCCCCTCCCTCATCATCTGATCTTGACCCCCTCATTTTCCTCATCTCACACTCTCCCTCAGTGACATCACCTGCAGACTCAAGGTGGGGGCGAGAATCGGCTTTCATCTGCATGCTCTTCCTCGCCACCCGCTTCTCTCCATCCCATAACCACCTCCGCACTATCAGGCAGCCTTTCTGACATCAAGCCCGAGATGAGCCTTGACTTCCTTCAGACGGCAGGGAGGCCAAGTCCGTGAATCTCGGGGCCCACCATAGACTCCACTCCCCCCACCACCGATGCCATCCCACTCCCTTGACTCCCACTCTGGCCAAAAAAAAGCTGTGCACTGCCCCAGCATTGTGTTTGACCCTGAGAGAAGCTGCATATCCCACATCCTCTCCATCACCAAGATCACCTCCACCCGATCTGAATCCCCCGCAGTGTCCCGGCCAATATTTATCCCTCAACCAACATCACTAAAAAACAGATGATCTGGTCATTAACTCATTGCTGTTTGTGGGATCTTGCTGTGCGCAATTTGGTTGCTGCTTTTTCCTACATTACAACAGTGACTTCAAAAGTACTCCATTGGCTGTAAAGTGCTTTGGGACGTTCTGAGGTTGTGAAAGGCGTTATAGAAATCCAAGTTCTTTCTTTGTATGATAAAGTAAGTTCCTGTTGCTAGGCCCGTCCTTTGATGGCCATTCGTCCTGTTTTCCAGGCTGTGTGGCTCGAGGCGATGTCCACAGCTTACCTGCGCAAGGGGCCTATCGCTACTCCAGGATCGAAATATGGTAAGGTTTCCAGATTTGGAGATTTGGACTCCAGCATTTAATGGGAGTGCAAGCGGTGCAGGAATTCTTGTTAAATCCTTAACTCAGACTGACGACACCCTGACTGAATGGGATCTGGGGGTTCTCTGCTCCTCTAATATAAAAGGGCTGTTTCTTGACATTCTATGAATTTCATGCTCATTGTGGTGAGGGATACTGCTGAAGAATGGAACACTTTCGAATGCAGGCACCCAGTAACAAAAACCAGCATTCCCAGGGCAGATGCAGCAGGGTTAGATACAGAGTAAAGCTCCCTCTACACTGTCCCATCAAACACTCCCAGGGCAGATGCAGCAGGGTTAGATACAGAGTAAAGCTCCCTCTACACTATCCCATCAAACACTTCCAGGGCAGGTACAGCACAGGTTAGATACAGAGTAAAGCTCCCTCTACACTGTCCCATCAAACACTCCCAGGGCAGGTACAGTACGGGTTAGATACAGAGTAAAGCTCCCTCGACACTGTCCCATCAAACACTCCCAGTGCAGGTACAGTACCAGGTTAGATACAGGGTAAAGCTCCCCCTACACTGTCCCATCAAACACTCCCAGGGCAGGTACAGCACAGGTTAGATACAGAGTGAAGCTCCCTCTACACTGTCCCATCAAACACCCGCAGGGAAGGTACAGCACGGGTTAGATACAGAGTAAAGCTCCCTCTACACCGTCCCATCAAACACTCCCCGGGGCAGGTACAGCATGGGTTAGATACAGAGTAAAGCTCCCTCTACACCGTCCCATCAAACACTCCCAGGGCAGGTGCAGAGTAAAAAGCATTTCGATGGATTAGGCAGTTTGACATTCCACCTGAACTCTATGTCGTGTTTCTACACTCAATCCTTCCTCCCTGGCTCTGTCTCCCCAGGAGTCAGCACAGTGTTTTTTTTTATTCGTTCATGGGATATGGGCGTCGCTGGCAAGGCCAGCATTTATTGCCCATCCCTAATTGCCCTTGAGAAGGTGGTGGTGAGCCGCCTTCTTGAACCGTTGCAGTCCATGTGGTGAAGGTTCTCCCACAGTGATGTTAGGAAGGGAGTTCCAGGATTTTGACCCAGCCACGATGAAGGAACGGTGAGATATTTCCAAGTCGGGTAGGTGTGTGACTTGGAGGGGAACGTGCAGGTGGTGTTGTTCCCATGCTGCTCTTGTCCTTCCAGGTGGTAGAGGTCGCGGGTTTGGGAGGTGCTGTCGAAGAAGCCTTGTCGAGTTGCTGCAGTGCATCCTGTGGATGGTACACACTGCAGCCACAGTGCGCCGGTAGTGAAGGGAGTGAATGTTTAGGGTGGTGGATGGGGTGCCAATCAAGCGGGCTGCTTTGTCCTGGATGGTGTCGAACTTCTTGACTGTTGTTGGAGCTGCACTCATCCAGGCAAGTGGAGAGTATTCCATCACACTCCTGACTTGTGCCTTATAGATGGTGGAAAGGCTTTGGGGAGTCAGGAGGTGAGTCACTCGCCGCAGAATACCCAGCCTCTGACCTGCTCTTGTAGCCACAGTATTTATATGGCTGGTCCAGTTAAGTTTCTGGTCAATGGTGTTGATGGTGGGAGATTCGACGATGGTAATGCCGTTGAATGTCAAGGGGAGGTGGTTCGACTCTCTTGTTGGAGATGGTCATTGCCTGGCACTTGTCTGGCACAAATGTTACTTGTCACTTATCAGCCCAAGCATGGATGTCGTCCAGGTCTTGCTGCATGCGGGCACGGACTGCTTCAATATCTGAGGGGTTGCGAATGGAACAGATCACTGTGCAATCATCAGTGAACATCCCCATTTCTGACCTTATGATGAAGCAGCTGAAGATGGTTGGGCCAAGGACACTGCCCTGAGGAACTCCTGCAGCAATGTCCTGGGGCTGAGATGATTGGCCTCCAACAACCACTACCATCTTCCTTTGTGCTAGGTATGACTCCAGCCACTGGAGAGTTTTCCCCCAGATTCCCATTGACTTCAATTTTACTAGGGCTCCGTGGTGCCACACTCGGTCAAATGCTGCCTTGATGTCAAGGGCAGTCACTCTCACCTCACCTCTGGAATTCAGCTCTTTTGTCCATGTTGGGACCAAGGCTGTAATGAGGTCTGGAGCTGAGTGGTCCTGGCAGAACCCAAACTGAGCATCGGTGAGCAAGTTATTGGTGAGTAAGTGCCGCTTGATAGCACTGTCGATGACACCTTCCATCACTTTGCTGATGATTTAGAGTAGGAACATAGGAACAGGAGTGGGCCATTCAGCCGCTTGTGCCTGCTCCGCCATTTGATAAGATCATGGCTGATCTGTGATCTAACTCCATTTAGATAAATGTGAGGTGATGCATTTTGGGAGATCGAATCGGGCCAGGACCTACTCCGTTAATGGTAGGGCGTTGGGGAGAGTTATAGAACAAAGAGATCTAGGAGTACAGGTTCATAGCTCCTTGAAAGTGGAGTCACAGGTGGATAGGGTGGTGAAGAAGGCATTCAGCTTGCTTGGTTTCATTGGTCAGAACATTGAATACAGGAGTTGGGATGTCTTGTTGAAGTTGTACAAGACATTAGTTAGGCCACACTTGGAATACTGTGTACAGTTCTGGTCACCCTATTATAGAAAGGATATTATTAAACTAGAAAGAGTGCAGAAAAGATTTACTAGGATGCTGCCGGGACTTGATGGTTTGACTTATAGGGAGAGGTTAGATAGACTGGGACTTTTTTCCCTGGAGAGTAGGAGGTTGAGGGGTGATCTTATACAAGTCTATAAAATAATGAGGGGCATAGATAAGGTAGATAGTCAAAATCTTTTCCCAAAGGTAGGGGAGTCTATAACGAGGGGACATAGATTTAAGGTGAGAGGGGAGAGATACAAAAGGGTCCAGAGGGGCAATTTTTTCACTCAAAGGGTGGTGAGTGTCTGGAACGAGCTGCCAGAGGCAGTAGTAGAGGCGGGTACAATTTTGTCTTTTAAAAAGCATTTGGACAGTTACATGGGTAAGATGGGCCAA
Organism: Heptranchias perlo; assembly: GCF_035084215.1. NCBI lineage: Eukaryota > Metazoa > Chordata > Chondrichthyes > Hexanchiformes > Hexanchidae > Heptranchias > Heptranchias perlo. The sequence goes on from NW_027138817.1 coordinate 411,908, forward strand.
GTGCAGGCAATTGGGACTAGCTTAGTGGTATAAACTGGGCGACATGGACATGTTGGGCCGAAGGGCCTGTTTCCATGTTGTAAACTTCTATGATTCTATACCTGCCTTCGGCCCATATCCCTTAATACCTTTGGTTGCCAAAAAGTTATCTATCTCAGATTTAAATTTAGCAATTGAGCTGGTATCAATTGCCGTTTGCAGAAGAGAGTTCCAAACTTCTACAACCCTTTGTGTGTAGAAATGTTTTCTAATCTCGCTCCTGAAAGGTCTGGCTCTAATTTTTAGACTGTGCCCCCTACTCCTAAAATCCCCAACCAGCGGAAATAGTTTCTCTCTATCCACCCTATCTGTTCCCCTTAATATCTTATAATGATGGGGCGGTAATTGGCCGGATTGGGATTTGTCCTGCTTTTTGTGGACAGGACATACCTGGGCAATTTTCCACATTGTCGGGTGGATGCCAGTGTTGTCGCTGTACTGGAACAGCTTGGTGAGAGGCGCAGCTAGTTCTGGAGCACAAGTCTTCAGCACTACAGCCGGGATGTTTTCGGGGCCCATAGCCTTTGCTGTATCCAGTGCACTCAGCCGTTTCTTGATATCACGTGGAGTGAATCGAATTGGCTGAATTCGAGTGTGCTTAAAAACAAGTCACTGAAGGGAATTCATTGAGTTGGCCACACTGCAATTGTTGAAGTTTGCTTTTTCTCAATCAGCCAAAAGTCTCGGGTATTGAATAATCTGCCTTCAAAATCCTTCCCTGCTTCCTGCCTGGCTCGAAATACAAAGTACAAAGATTTGGGTAAAATTAATACAAACTCTAGCAGTGAAGAGAGGGAGAAATCGATGCAGTGACCTTGCCTTCAGAGCCTTCAGATTGCGAATAAACAGATTTCTCCATCAGGCTAGAAGGTAGGGTTGGTTTTAATTGAGAGAATTAAACTGCTTAAACAAATATTCACCTTGCATCCTTCCTTCAATTAGCACCTCTGCAATTGTACTTCTTGTTATCAAAGAGCTCCTGTTTATATACAAAATCTATATTAGGAAATTTCCATACAGACCTTGGCTACCCACTCAAATAATGGTACAGTCCTTCCAGGATGTCCCTCCTTAAGTTAACCCTTGTTCTCTCTCAGATACACATAATGGAAGAGGATCAACTGGCCCAACTATTCAGAGCATGTTGCAAAATAAACAAGCAATGCAAGATTTCAAAAGCAAACTTTCACTTGTCATCCCAGCAAGGAGTTAGGAGAGAAACCAAGCTCATTGATTTAATGCACAGTTAAAATACCCATCCTGCTATTCCAGCTGTAAAGTGCAGAACAAATATAGTTGGAAATACTCAGCGGGTCAAGCAGCATCTGCGGAGAAACAGAGATCAATCAGGGAACATTTCATGTCTCAGCAGGACTCGCAGTGCTGAGGAAGGGTCTTTAGACATGAAACGACAAATGTCTAACTTCTGTTTCTCCACAGATGCTGCCTGGTCTGCTGAGTATTTCCAGCTTTTTTGTTTCAGATTTCCAGCATCTGCACAATGTTATTGTTTTGCTTCTCGCTGTAAGGTACCATTGACCCTGTGTGAAAGCATTTTTGCATCTTCTCAGATACCTCTCCCTTGCAGCCGTGCATTGGACAAGTGGAGCAGCAATTTAGAGACTGTTACCCAGTAAAGGAGCTCTCCAACATCGCCAAGTTAGCATGTGATTGTACCGTGAGGTGTTCCTGTCTTCTAGAGACACTTTGTGAGAATAATTCATTAATATTGATTTGTTTTTGCCACTCGGAGAGATTCCGCCGCATGGGTCCAAGTAACGCCAGGTTTCACAGCCAGTCCCTTCCTCGATGTACGAGCCCAATCAGTTCTCTGCCAAGCTTCAAGATAACACATACCTTCTCTCTCTTTATCTCTCAGACGAATTTGCTTGGGACAACGGGTGCAGTGGCTGTCGACTCGCCCCTGTGACCTTGCAGCGGCGAGCCCTCCCGATGAGCATAGTCGACCAGCAGCAGACTCCGGAGCAACATCAGGAGGCCACTCCATCCATCAAGCAGCATCCGCTCCCCTTTGATGCCGAGCTGGAGTGTGTAGACGCGTTGCGGCGGTGTTTCAGCAACTACAGCTGGAACCGAGGTAACAAAGTGCTTTGTGTGAGACGGAGTCTGAATACAAGTGCTGGAGGACACTTCCCTCACCTCTCACTCTGGGCTGTTCAGTAATCACTATGCTGGTGGTGCCCCTCAATAGGGAATCACAGGTTTGCAGGCCACGTGGAAGTGAACTTCAATGGATGCAAGTTCTGTCCACAAAACAATGGCCAATGGAGATCCTGGCGGGTCTGTTCTGGATCTTCGGCTGTTCAAACATGACTTGGAGGAGGGTACTTCTTGTTCTGAATATTATTAAGTGTATTGATGACACCAAGCTCTGTGCCAGGACATGGAGATAAGAGAATCTGACAGCATGCAATGTGACGTGGTGGGCTAAGGAGAGGCAGATGGACTGTCATGAAGAACAGGAAACAGTAAAGCTGTACACGGTGAAAGGGTTCAGTTACACTACCATAGCCTGTATCCACCCATTTAATCTCAGCCCACAGGTCATGTACACACTCCCCTATCATGGACCCTACCCACCCATTTAATCTCCTTCCACAGCCCATGTACACTCTCCCCTATCAGGGACGCTTCCCACCATTTAATCTCCTTCCACAGCCCGTGTACACTCTCCCCTATCATGGACCCTACCCACCCATTTAATCTCCTTCCTCAGCCCGTGTACACTCTATCCTATCAAAAGCAAAATACCACGGATGCTGGAAATCTGAAATAAAAACAGAAAATGCTGGAAATACTCAGCAAGTCAGGCAGCATCAGGTCGATGACCTTTCATCAGAACTGGATGAAGTTAAAGATTAAACAATTTTTAAGCAAGTACAGAGCCAGGGAAAGGGGAGAAAAGAACAAAAGGGAAGGTCTCTGATACGATACAGGGCAGGAGTGATTAAATGACAAAAGGGAGAATGGTGCAAGGCAAGGAGGGTGGGAATGGGATGAGTAAAGAAACAAAAGATGGGTCTAGAGGAGCTGTAAATGGTAACAGCAGAACCATTACCAGCACCTGCTGTCCAAAAAATAGGAGCAGTGGTTCTGATCTGAAGTTTTTGAAATCAGTGTTGAGTCCAGAAGGTTGTAAAGCACCTAATCGAAAGATGCGGTCCTGTTCCCCGAGCTTATGTTGAGCTTCATTTGAACGGTGTAAGAGGCTGAGGACAGAGGTCAGAGTGGGAGTGGGACAGGAATTGAAATGACAAGTGACCGGCAGGTCAGGGTCACTCTTGCGGACTGAGTGGAGGTGTTCAGCACAGTGATCATTCAATCTGTGTTTGGTCTCCCCAGTGTAGAGGAGACTGTATTGTGAGCAGCGAATACAGTGTACTAAATTGAAAGAAGTACAAGTAAATCACTGTTTCAACTGGAAGGAGTTTTTGGGGCTCCGGATGGCGGGAAGGGAGGAGGTGAAAGGGCAGGTGTTGAATCTCCTGCGTTCGCACGGGAAGGTGCCATGGGAAGGAGAGCGGATGTTGGAGATGATGGAAGAGTGGACCAGGGTGTCGCGAAGGGAACGGTCCTTTCGGAATGCTGAAAGGGGAGGGGAAGATGTGTTTGGTGGTGGCAATGCGCTGGAGGTGGCGGAAATGGCAGAGGACGATTCATTGACTGTGGAGGCTGGTGGGGTGGAAGGTGAGGGCAAGGGGGACCCTATCATAGTTCTGGGAGGGAGGGGAAGGGGTGAGGCCCAAAGTGCAGGAAATGGGACGGACATGGTTGAGGGCCCTGTCAACTATAGTGGAGGGGAATCCTCGGTTGAGGAGAAGGGAAGACACTCTACCATATCATGGACTCTTCACACCTATTTAATTTGCTTTGCAGCACATGTACACTCAACCCCATCATGGACACTACTCACACATTTAATCTCCTACCACAGCCCATGTACATTCCACCCTATCATCGACTATACCCACCTATTTAATCTCCTTTCTTAACCCATGTACACTCACCTTACCACAGGCTCCACCCACATTTAATCTTCTTCCATAACCCACGTGCACTCTACCCTATCATGGACTCTACTCCCCCATTTAATCTGCTTCCGTAGCCTACACACACTCTCCCCTTTCATACACTCTACCCACATTTAATCTCCTTCCACAGCCCATGTGCACTCTACCCTATCATGGTATCTATTCCACCCATTTAATCTCCTACAGCTGTCAATGTACACTCTAGCCTAATATGGACTCTACCCACCCATTTAATCTCCTTCCACAGTCCGTGCACACTCAACCCTATCATCAACTCTACCCATCTATTTACTCTCTTTACATAGCCCATGTATACTCAGCCTTATCATAGACTCTACACACATTTAATCTGCTTCCACAGCCCATGTGCACTCTACCCTATCATGGACTCTTCCCACCTATTTAATCTCCTTCCATAGTCAGCGTTATCATAGACTTTACCCACATTTAATCTCCTTCCAAAGTCCACGTGCACTCCACCTTGTCAGGGACTCTACCCCATCCATTTAATCTCTTTCCATGGCCCATGTATTCTCTAACTTATCACGGACTCTACCCACCCATTTGATCACCTTCCTCAGCCCATGTACATTCTACCCTATCATGGACTCTACCCACATTTAATCTCCTTCCATAGCCCATGTACACTCTACCCTATCATGGTCCATTTAATCTCTTTCCATGGCCCATGTATTCTCTACTCTAATATGGACTCTACCCATACATTTTACCTCCTTCCATAACCCATGTACACTCTACCCTTTCATGGACTCTTCCCACCCATTTAATCTCCTACCACAGCCCACGTACAATCTACCCTTTTATGGACTCTACACATCCATTTAATCTCCTTCCATAGCTTATGCATATTCTCCCTTTTCACGGACTCTACCCATCCATTTAATCTCCTTCCTCAGCCCATGTACACTCTCCCCTATCATGGACTCTACCCCATCCATTTAATCTCCTCCCACAGCCCACATCCACTCTCCCCTATCATGGACTCTACCCCATCCATTTAATCTCCTCCCACAGCCCACATCCACTCTCCCCTATCATGGACTCTACCCCATCCATTTAATCTCCTCCCACAGCCCACATCCACTCTCCCCTATCATCGAATCTACCCGCCTATTTAATATCCTGAGAAAAAAATTCTGAATTAAGGCTCCCTGATCTGCAAAGGAAATGAAGCAGAACATATGAACAAAGATGGACAGGAAAAGACCTTCTGGTCCATCCAGCCTGTCCCACACAATTGTGATATGTTGTCTCTCACAATATATACACTCCCCACCCCACCCAAACCATTGCATCTCCTGTGAAGGATGAAAAAACATAAATGCCCAGTGAAATGTGGGGGAAAAAATCTGGGAAATTCCTCTCCAACCCTCTTTGGCATTCGAAACTATAGGGTAGAGTGTACGTGGGCTGTGGGAGGAGATTAAATGTGGGTAGAGTCCATGATAGGGTAGAGTGTACGTGGGCTGTGGAAGGAGATTAAATGGGTGGGTAGAGTCCATGATAGGGGAGAGTGTACATGGGCTGTGGAAGGAGATTAAATGTGGGTAGAGTCCATGATAGGGGAGAGTGTACACGGGCTGTGGAAGGAGATTAAATGTGGGTAGAGTCCATGATAGGGGAGAGTGTACATGGGCTGTGGAAGGAGATTAAATGTGGGTAGAGTCCGTGATAGGGGAGAGTGTACATGGGCTGTGGAAGGAGATTAAATGTGGGTAGAGTCCGTGATAGGGGAGAGTGTACATGGGCTGTGGAAGGAGATTAAATGTGGGTAGAGTCCATGATAGGGGAGAGTGTACATGGGCTGTGGAAGGAGATTAAATGGGAGGGTAGAGTCCATGATAGGGGAGAGTGTACATGGGCTGTGGAAGGAGATTAAATGTGGGTAGAGTCCATGATAGGGGACAGTGTACATGGGCTGAGGAAGGAGATTAAATGGGTGGGTAGAGTCCGTGTTAGGTTAGAGAATACATTGGCCATGGAAAGAGATTAAATGGATGGGGTAGAGTCCCTGACAGGGTGGAGTGCATGTGGACTTCAGAAGGAGATTAAATGTGGGTACAGTCTATGATAAGGCTGGGGGAGATCACTCTGGCCCTGATAATTCTATACATTACATTATCTACCTTTTGTAAGAGGTCATCTCTGCCCCAGCAAGAAACAGGTCCAGCTTGAAGGAATTCAGTGAATTGGCAGCCTGTTCCAGAGGTCCACTATTCTCTGGGAAAACAACCACCTCCTGACATCGAACCCACATCTGGTCTTGTACAACTTGAAATTGTGACCCCTGGTCCTCCCTAACGTATTTACTTGGAACAAACTGTCACTGGAACACAATCTATTCCTTTCATCATCTTTATAAACCTCAATCAGATCACCCCCAAAACCTACCCTTCTCTAAAGTGCAGAGTCCCTGCTCTTTTAGCCTATCCTAATAACTAAAATGCTTTAAACTGGGAATTAGTCTAGTGGCCCTCTGCACCCTTTCCAAAGCCTCAATATCACATAAGAACATAAGGAATAGGAGCTGGAGTAGGCCATTCGGCCCCTCGAGCCTGCTCCACCATTCAATCAGATCGTGGCTGATCTTCGACCTCAACTCCACTTTCCTGCCCGATCCCCATATCCCTTGATTCCCCTAAGTCCAAAAATCTATCAATCTCAGCCTTGATTATATTCAACGACTGAGCAGCCACAGCCCTCTGGGGTAGGGAATTCCAAATATTTACGACCCTCTAAGTGAAAAAGTTCCTCCTCATCTCAGTCTTAAACCCCTTATCCTGAGACTATGTCCCCTAGTTCTAGACTCTCCAGCCAGGAGAAACATCCTCTCAGCATCTACCCTGTCAAGCCCTCTTTTTTTTTTATTCGTTCATGGGATGTGGGCGTCACTGGCGAGGCCGGCATTTATTGCCCATCCCTAATTGCTCTTAGAATCTTATATGATTCAATGAGATCACCTCTCATTCTTCTAAACTCCAGAGAGTATAGGCCCATTCTACTCAATCTCTCCTCATAGGACAATCCTCTCATCCCAGGAATCAATCTAGTGAACCTTCGATGCATCGCCTCTAAGGCAAATATATCCTTCCTTAGATAAGGAGACCAAAACTGTACACAGTACTCCAGGTGAGGTCTCACCAAAGCCCTGTACAATTGTAGTAAGACTTCCTTACTCTTGTACTCCAATCCACTTGCAATAAAGGCCAACATGCCATTCGTCTTCCTAATTGCCTGCTGTACCTGCATGTTAACTTTCTGTATACGAGGACACCCAAATCTCTCTGAACACCAACAATAGTTTCTCATCATTTAAAAAATATTCTGTTTTTCTATTCTTCCTACCAAAGTGAATAACCTCACACTTCCCCACATTATACTCCATCTGACACCTTCTTGCCCACTCACTTAACCTGTCTATATTCCTTTGCAGACTCTTTGTGTCCTCCTCACAGCTTACTTTCCCACCTAGCTTTGTATCGTCAGCAAACTTGGATACATTACACTTGGTCCCTTCATCTAAGTCATTAATATAGATTGTAAATAGCTGAGGTCCAATCACCAATCCTTCGACACCCCACTAGTTACAGCCTGCCATCCTGAAAATGACCCGTTTATCACTACTCTCTGTTTTCTGTCCGTTAACCAATCCTCTATCCATGCTAATATATTACCCCCAACCCCATGAGCCCTTATCTTGTGTAACAACCTCTTATGTGGCACCTTATCGAATGCCTTTTGAAAATCCACACATACTACATCCACTGGTTCCCCTTTATCTATTCTGCTAGTGACATCTTCAAAACTCTAATAAATTTGTCAAACACAATTTCCCTTTCATAAAACCGTGTTAACTCTGCCTAATCATATTATGATTTTCTAAGTGCCCTGTTACGTCTTTAATAATGGATTCCAGCATTTGCTGATGTCAGGCTAACTGGCCTGTGGCTCCCTGTTTTTTCTCTCCTTCCTTTCTTGAATAGCGGGGTTACATTTGCTACCTTCCAATCCACGGGGACTGCAGTAGAATCTAGGGAATTCTGGAGGATTGAAATCAATATCCACTATCTCTGCAGCCACCTCTTTTAAAACCAGCGACGGGGGAGAGGATGGGGGTGGGTGGATGCTCCCAAGATTACACACCTGCAGTGGGCATGCCCCAGTGCCAAGTGAGCAAATGCGGCTCCAACTATATGGCCCCCTCTCATATCCCAGGGGCCCAGTATAGTGGGCCCGAGTCCAGCCCCTCTCGTATCCCAGAGACCGGGTATAGTGGGCCCGAGTCCAACCCCCTCTCGTATCCCAGAGACCGGGTATAGTGGGCCCGAGTCCAGCCCCCTCTCGTATCCCAGGGACCGGGTATAGTGGGCCCGAGTCCAGCCCCCTCTCGTATCCCAGGGACCGGGTATAGTGGGCCCGAGTCCACCCTCCCCCTCGTATCCCAGGGACCGGGTATAGTGGGCCCGAGTCCAGCCCCCTCTCGTATCCCAGAGACCGGGTATAGTGGGCCCGAGTCCAGCCCCCTCTCGTATCCCAGGGACCGGGTATAGTGGGCCCGAGTCCAGCCCCCTCTCGTATCCCAGGGACCGGGTATAGTGGGCCCGAGTCCAGCCCCCTCTCGTATCCCAGGGACTGGGTATAGTGGGCCCGAGTCCAGCCCCTCTCGTATCCCAGAGACCGGGAAAAGTGGGCCCGAGTCCAGCCCCCTCTCGTATCCCAGAGACCGGGGATAGTGGGCCCGAGTCCAACCCCCTCTCGTATCCCAGAGACCGGGTATAGTGGGCCCGAGTCCTGCCCCCTCTCGTATCCCAGAGACCGGGTACAGTGGGCCCGAGTCCAGCCCCCTCTCGTATCCCAGGGACCGGGTATAGTGGGCCCGAGTCCAGCCCCCTCTCGTATCCCAGGGACCGGGTATAGTGGGCCCGAGTCCAGCCCCCTCTCGTATCCCAGAGACCGGGTACAGTGGGCCCGAGTCCAGCCCCCTCTTGTATCCCAGAGACCGGGTATAGTGGGCCCGAGTCCAGCCCCCTCTCACACCCCAGAGACCGGGTATAGTGGGCCCAAGTCCAGCCCCCTCTCGTATCCCAGAGACCGGGTATAGTGGGCCCAAGTCCAGCCCCCTCTCGTATCCCAGAGACCGGGTATAGTGGGCCCGAGTCCAGCCCCCTCTTGTATCCCAGAGACCGGGTATAGTGGGCCCGAGTCCAGCCCCCTCTCACACCCCAGAGACCGGGTATAGTGGGCCCAAGTCCAGCCCCCTCTCGTATCCCAGAGACCGGGTATAGTGGGCCCGAGTCCAGCCCCCTCTCGTATCCCAGAGACCGGGTATAGTGGGCCCGAGTCCAGCCCCCTCTCACACCCCAGAGACCGGGTATAGTGGGCCCGAGTCCAGCCCCCTCTCACACCCCAGAGACCGGGTATAGTGGGCCCGAGTCCAGCCCCCTCTCGTATCCCAGGGACCGGGTATAGTGGGCCCGAGTCCAGCCCCCTCTCGTATCCCAGAGACCGGGTATAGTGGGCCCGAGTCCAACCCCCTCTCGTATCCCAGAGACCGGGTATAGTGGGCCCGAGTCCAGCCCCCTCTCGTATCCCAGGGACCGGGTATAGTGGGCCCGGGTCCAGCCCCCTCTCGTATCCCAGGGACCGGGTATAGTGGGCCCGAGTCCAGCCCCCTCTCGTATCCCAGAGACCGGGTGTAGTGGGCCCGAGTCCAGCCCCCTCTCGTATCCCAGAGACCGGGTATAGTGGGCCCGAGTCCAACCCCCTCTCGTATCCCAGGGACCGGGTATAGTGGGCCCGAGTCCAGCCCCCTCTCGTATCCCAGAGACCGGGTGTAGTGGGCCCGAGTCCAGCCCCCTCTCGTATCCCAGAGACCGGGTATAGTGGGCCCGAGTCCAGCCCCCTCTCATATCCCACAGACCGGAGAGTGGGCCCGAGTCCAGCCCCCTCTCGTATCCCAGAGACCGGGTGTAGTGGGCCCGAGTCCAGCCCCCTCTCGTATCCCAGAGACCGGGTATAGTGGGCCCGAGTCCAGCCCCTCTCGTATCCCAGAGACCGGGTACAGTGGGCCCGAGTCCAGCCCCCTCTCGTATCCCAGAGACCGGGTATAGTGGGCCCGAGTCCAGCCCCCTCTCACACCCCAGAGACCGGGTATAGTGGGCCCGAGTCCAGCCCCCTCTCGTATCCCAGAGACCGGGTATAGTGGGCCCGAGTCCAGCCCCCTCTCGTATCCCAGAGACCGGGTATAGTGGGCCCGAGTCCAGCCCCCTCTCGTATCCCAGAGACCGGGTACAGTGGGCCCGAGTCCAGCCCCCTCTCGTATCCCAGAGACCGGGTACAGTGGGCCCGAGTCCAGCCCCTCTCGTATCCCAGAGACCGGGTATAGTGGGCCCGAGTCCAGCCCCCTCTCGTATCCCAGAGACCGGGTACAGTGGGCCTGAGTCCAGCCCCCTCTCACACCCCAGAGACCGGGTACAGTGGGCCTGAGTCCAGCCCCCTCTCACACCCCAGAGACAGGGTATAGTGGACCCGAGTCCAGCCCCCTCTCACACTCCAACACCCCAACACCGAGTATAATGGGCCCGAGTCCAGCCCCCTCTCGTATCCCAGGGACCGGGTATAGTGGACCCGAGTCCAGCCCCCTCTCACACTCCAACACCCCAACACCGAGTATAATGGGCCCGAGTGCAGCCCCCTCTCACACTCCAACACCCCAACACCGAGTAGAGTGGGCCGAGGGCTGATCAAAATGGCAGAACTTTGGGGGAAGATTGTAGAAAATGGGAAAACAAACGGAATGGGGTGAAGACAAAGAAACACAAGTAAATCTCTTTTACTTGCCATTCAATACGGTCCTAACTTCACGACCCCTGCCTCTCCCCACGACCCCTATACCTCTTCAGAAAAACCTGGTATCAGCATCCGTGTCCACGAAGAATTTCATCTGGAACAAATCCCTCGTCTCCTGGGAATAGAAAACCAAGATCCCCTCAAAGAGTACCACGTCACCTATCATGTGAGGAGACCAAAACTGGACACTATTCCAAATGAAGCCTGACCAAGTGCAGAATATTCATCCATCCTCATGGACAGATCAGCTTATAATCTGTAACGCCTTCTCTTTCCCCAGGTGGCTTGCACTTGACATGTTCTCCGACACCAATTATACCAAACATACAACGGTAAGTATCTGTGTGTGCGTCTGTGTGTGTGTATGTGCATAACGTGTGAAGAGATTCTGTGTGTCTGTATAGTGTTTGTGTATTGTGTGTTGTGTTGTGCGAGTGATCTCCCAGCAGCACCCTCTGCCTGTCAGTCAACTTGCCTGTCCTGCAATACCCTTCACATCTTCATGTTGCCCCCGATCAAGCTGTTACCATTGTGACCCCACATTCACACTCAGATTCAGCAGCAGCAAACTGTTCCTTCAATTATAACCCGACCCTTCAGTTACCTGCTGTTCGATCAATTATTTCCTGATCCTTCAGTTACCTGCTGTTCCTTCAATTATCTCCCGACCCTTCAGTTACCTGCTGTTCTATCAATTATCTCCTGATCCATCTGTTACCTGCTGTTCCTTTAATTATCTCCTGATCCTTCAGTTACCTGCTGTTCCATCAATTATCTCCTGATCCTTCAGTTCCCTGCTGTTCCTTTAATTATTTCCTGATCCATCTGTTACCTGCTGTTCCTTCAATTATCTCCCGACCCTTCAGTTACCTGCTGTTCCATCAATTATTTCCTGATCCTTCAGTTACCTGCTGTTCCATCAATTATCACCTCTTCCTTCAGTTACCTGCTGTTCCTTCAATTATCACCTCTTCCTTCAGTTACCTGCTGTTCCTTCAATTATCTCCTGATCCTTCAGTTACCTGCTGTTCCTTCAATTATCTCCTGATCCTTCAGTTACCTGCTGTTCCTTCAATTATCTCCTGATCCTTCAGTTACCTGCTGTTCCTTCAATTATTTCCTGATCCTTCAGTTACCTGCTGTTCCTTCAATTATTTCCTGATCCTTCAGTTACCTGCTGTTCCTTCAATTATCTCCTGATCCTTCAGTTACCTGCTGTTCCTTCAATTATCTCCCGATCCTTCAGTTACCTGCAGTTCCTTCAATTATCTCCTGATCCATCTGTTACCTGCTGTTCCTTCAATTATTTCCTGATCCTTCAGTTACCTGCTGTTCCTTCAATTATCTCCTGATCCTTCAGTTACCTGCTGTTCCTTCAATTATCTCCTGATCCATCTGTTACCTGCTGTTCCTTTAATTATCTCCTGATCCTTCAGTTACCTGCTGTTCCATCAATTATCTCCTGATCCTTCAGTTCCCTGCTGTTCCTTCAATTATTTCCTGATCCTTCAGTTACCTGCTGTTCCATCAATTATTTCCTGATCCTTCAGTTACCTGCTGTTCCTTCAATTATCTCCTGATCCTTCAGTTCCCTGCTGTTCCTTTAATTATTTCCTGATCCTTCAGTTACCTGCTGTTCCATCAATTATTTCCTGATCCTTCAGTTACCTGCTGTTCATTCAATTATCTCCTGATCCTTCAGTTACCCACTGTTCCTTCAATTATCTCCTGATCCTTCAGTTACCTGCTGTTCCTTCAATTATCTCCTGATCCTTCAGTTACCTGCTGTTCCTTCAATTATCTCCTGATCCTTCAGTTACCTGCTGTTCCTTCAATTATCTCCTGATCCTTCAGTTACCTGCTGTTCCTTCAATTATCTCCTGATCCTTCAGTTACCTGCTGTTCCTTCAATTATCTCCCGATCCTTCAGTTACCTGCAGTTCCTTCAATTATCTCCTGATCCATCAGTTACCTGCTGTTCCTTCAATTATCTCCTGATCCTTCAGTTACCTGCTGTTCCTTCAATTATCTCCCGATCCTTCAGTTACCTGCTGTTCCTTCAATTATCTCCTGATCCTTCAGTTACCTGCTGTTCCTTCAATTATCTCCCGATCCTTCAGTTACCTGCTGTTCCTTCAATTATCTCCCGATCCTTCAGTTACCTGCTGTTCCATCAATTATCTCCTGATCCTTCAGTTACCTGCTGTTCCTTCAATTATCTCCTGATCCTTCAGTTACCTGCTGTTCCTTCAATTATCTCCTGATCCTTCAGTTACCTGCTGTTCCTTCAATTATCTCCCGATCCTTCAGTTACCTGCTGTTCCATCAATTATCTCCTGATCCTTCAGTTACCTGCTGTTCCTTCAATTATCTCCCGATCCTTCAGTTACCTGCTGTTCCATCAATTATCACCTGATCCTTCAGTTACCTGCTGTTCCTTCAATTATCACCTGATCCTTCAGTTACCTGCTGTTCCATCAATTATCTCCTGATCCTTCAGTTACCTGCTGTTCCTTTAATTATCTCCCGATCCTTCAGTTACCTGCTGTTCCATCAATTATCTCCTGATCCTTCAGTTACCTGCTGTTCCTTCAATGATCTCCTGATCCTTCAGTTACCTGCTGTTCCTTCAATTATCTCCTGATCCTTCAGTTACCTGCTGTTCCTTCAATTATCTCCTGATCCTTCAGTTACCTGCTGTTCCTTCAATTATCTCCCGATCCTTCAGTTACCTGCTGTTCCATCAATTATCTCCTGATCCTTCAGTTACCTGCTGTTCCTTCAATTATCACCTGATCCTTCAGTTACCTGCTGTTCCTTCAATTATCTCCCGATCCTTCAGTTACCTGCTGTTCCTTCAATTATCTCCCGATCCTTCAGTTACCTGCTGTTCCTTCAATTATCTCCTGATCCTTCAGTTACCTGCTGTTCCATCAATTATCTCCTGATCCTTCAGTTACCTGCTGTTCCTTCAATTATCACCTGATCCTTCAGTTACCTGCTGTTCCTTCAATTATCACCTGATCCTTCAGTTACCTGCTGTTCCTTCAATTATCTCCTGATCCTTCAGTTACCTGCTGTTCCTTCAATTATCTCCCGATCCTTCAGTTACCTGCTGTTCCATCAATTATCTCCTGATCCTTCAGTTACCTGCTGTTCCTTTAATTATCTCCTGATCCTTCAGTTACCTGCTGTTCCTTTAATTATCTCCTGATCCTTCAGTTACCTGCTGTTCCATCAATTATCTCCTGATCCTTCAGTTACCTGCTGTTCCTTTAATTATCTCCTGATCCTTCAGTTACCTGCTGTTCCTTTAATTATCTCCTGATCCTTCAGTTACCTGCTGTTCCTTTAATTATCTCCTGATCCTTCAGTTACCTGCTGTTCCTTTAATTATCTCCTGATCCTTCAGTTACCTGCTGTTCCTTCAATTATCACCTGATCCTTCAGTTACCTGCTGTTCCATCAATTATCTCCTGATCCTTCAGTTACCTGCTGTTCCTTTAATTATCACCTCTTCCTTCAGTTACCTGCTGTTCCTTTAATTATCTCCTGATCCTTCAGTTACCTGCTGTTCCTTTAATTATCTCCTGATCCTTCAGTTACCTGCTGTTCCTTCAATTATTTCCTGATCCTTCAGTTACCTGCTGTTCCTTCAATTATCTCCCGATCCTTCAGTTACCTGCTGTTCCATCAATTATCTCCTGATCCTTCAGTTACCTGCTGTTCCTTCAATTATCTCCCGATCCTTCAGTTACCTGCTGTTCCTTCAATTATCTCCTGATCCTTCAGTTACCTGCTGTTCCTTCAATTATCTCCCGATCCTTCAGTTACCTGCTGTTCCTTCAATTATCTCCCGATCCTTCAGTTACCTGCTGTTCCTTCAATTATCTCCTGATCCTTCAGTTACCTGCTGTTCCTTCAATTATCTCCCGATCCTTCAGTTACCTGCTGTTCCTTCAATTATCTCCCGATCCTTCAGTTACCTGCTGTTCCTTCAATTATCACCTGATCCTTCAGTTACCTGCTGTTCCTTCAATTATCTCCTGATCCTTCAGTTACCTGCTGTTCCTTCAATTATCTCCTGATCCTTCAGTTACCTGCTGTTCCTTCAATTATCTCCCGTTCCTTCAGTTACCTGCTGTTCCATCAATTATCTCCTGATCCTTCAGTTACCTGCTGTTCCTTCAATTATCTCCCGATCCTTCAGTTACCTGCTGTTCCTTCAATTATCTCCCGATCCTTCAGTTACCTGCTGTTCCTTCAATTATCTCCCGATCCTTCAGTTACCTGCTGTTCCTTCAATTATCTCCTGATCCTTCAGTTACCTGCTGTTCCATCAATTATCACCTCTTCCTTCAGTTACCTGCTGTTCCTTCAATTATTTCCTGATCCTTCAGTTACCTGCTGTTCCTTCAATTATCTCCTGATCCTTCAGTTACCTGCTGTTCCTTCAATTATCTCCCGATCCTTCAGTTACCTGCTGTTCCATCAATTATCTCCTGATCCTTCAGTTACCTGCTGTTCCTTCAATTATCTCCCGATCCTTCAGTTACCTGCTGTTCCTTCAATTATCTCCCGATCCTTCAGTTACCTGCTGTTCCTTCAATTATCTCCCGATCCTTCAGTTACCTGCTGTTCCTTCAATTATCTCCTGATCCTTCAGTTACCTGCTGTTCCATCAATTATCACCTGATCCTTCAGTTACCTGCTGTTCCTTCAATTATCACCTGATCCTTCAGTTACCTGCTGTTCCATCAATTATCTCCCGATCCTTCAGTTACCTGCTGTTCCATCAATTATCTCCTGATCCTTCAGTTACCTGCTGTTCCATCAATTATCACCTCTTCCTTCAGTTACCTGCTGTTCCTTCAATTATTTCCTGATCCTTCAGTTACCTGCTGTTCCTTCAATTATCACCTGATCCTTCAGTTACCTGCTGTTCCATCAATTATCTCCCGATCCTTCAGTTACCTGCTGTTCCATCAATTATCTCCCGATCCTTCAGTTACCTGCTGTTCCATCAATTATTTCCTGATCCTTCAGTTACCTGCTGTTCCTTCAATTATCTCCTGATCCTTCAGTTACCTGCTGTTCCATCAATTATCACCTGATCCTTCAGTTACCTGCTGTTCCTTCAATTATCTCCTGATCCATCTGTTACCTGCTGTTCCTTTAATTATTTCCTGATCCTTCAGTTCCCTGTTGTTCCTTTAATTATTTCCTGATCCTTCAGTTCCCTGCTGTTCCTTCAATTATTTCCTGATCCTTCAGTTACCTGCTGTTCCTTCAATTATCACCTGATCCTTCAGTTACCTGCTGTTCCTTCAATTATCTCCTGATCCATCTGTTACCTGCTGTTCCTTTAATTATTTCCTGATCCTTCAGTTCCCTGTTGTTCCTTTAATTATTTCCTGATCCTTCAGTTCCCTGCTGTTCCTTCAATTATTTCCTGATCCTTCAGTTACCTGCTGTTCCTTCAATTATCTCCTGATCCATCTGTTACCTGCTGTTCCTTTAATTATCTCCTGATCCTTCAGTTACCTGCTGTTCCATCAATTATCTCCTGATCCTTCAGTTCCCTGCTGTTCCTTTAATTATTTCCTGATCCTTCAGTTACCTGCTGTTCCATCAATTATCACCTCTTCCTTCAGTTACCTGCTGTTCCTTCAATTATTTCCTGATCCTTCAGTTACCTGCTGTTCCTTTAATTATTTCCTGATCCTTCAGTTACCTGCTGTTCCTTCAATTATCTCCTGATCCTTCAGTTACCTGCTGTTCCTTCAATTATCTCCCGATCCTTCAGTTACCTGCTGTTCCTTCAATTATCTCCTGATCCTTCAGTTACCTGCTGTTCCTTCAATTATCTCCTGATCCATCTGTTACCTGCTGTTCCTTTAATTATCTCCTGATCCTTCAGTTACCTGCTGTTCCATCAATTATCTCCTGATCCTTCAGTTCCCTGCTGTTCCTTCAATTATTTCCTGATCCTTCAGTTACCTGCTGTTCCATCAATTATTTCCTGATCCTTCAGTTACCTGCTGTTCCTTCAATTATCTCCTGATCCTTCAGTTCCCTGCTGTTCCTTTAATTATTTCCTGATCCTTCAGTTACCTGCTGTTCCATCAATTATTTCCTGATCCTTCAGTTACCTGCTGTTCATTCAATTATCTCCTGATCCTTCAGTTACCCACTGTTCCTTCAATTATCTCCTGATCCTTCAGTTACCTGCTGTTCCTTCAATTATCTCCTGATCCTTCAGTTACCTGCTGTTCCTTCAATTATCTCCTGATCCTTCAGTTACCTGCTGTTCCTTCAATTATCTCCTGATCCTTCAGTTACCTGCTGTTCCTTCAATTATCTCCTGATCCTTCAGTTACCCACTGTTCCTTCAATTATCTCCTGATCCTTCAGTTACCTGCTGTTCCTTCAATTATCTCCTGATCCTTCAGTTACCTGCTGTTCCTTCAATTATCTCCTGATCCTTCAGTTACCTGCTGTTCCTTCAATTATCTCCTGATCCTTCAGTTACCTGCTGTTCCTTCAATTATCTCCCGATCCTTCAGTTACCCACTGTTCCTTCAATTATCTCCTGATCCTTCAGTTACCTGCTGTTCCTTCAATTATCTCCTGATCCTTCAGTTACCTGCTGTTCCTTCAATTATCTCCCGATCCTTCAGTTACCTGCAGTTCCTTCAATTATCTCCTGATCCATCAGTTACCTGCTGTTCCTTCAATTATCTCCTGATCCTTCAGTTACCTGCTGTTCCATCAATTATCTCCTGATCCTTCAGTTACCTGCTGTTCCTTCAATTATCTCCCGATCCTTCGGTTACCTGCTGTTCCATCAATTATCTCCTGATCCTTCAGTTACCTGCTGTTCCTTCAATTATCTCCCGATCCTTCTGTTACCTGCTGTTCCATCAATTATCTCCTGATCCTTCAGTTACCTGCTGTTCCATCAATTATCTCCTGATCCTTCGGTTACCTGCTGTTCCTTCAATTATCTCCTGATCCTTCAGTTACCTGCTGTTCCATCAATTATCTCCTGATCCTTCAGTTACCTGCTGTTCCTTCAATTATCTCCCGATCCTTCGGTTACCTGCTGTTCCATCAATTATCTCCTGATCCTTCAGTTACCTGCTGTTCCTTCAATTATCTCCCGATCCTTCAGTTACCTGCTGTTCCATCAATTATCTCCTGATCCTTCAGTTACCTGCTGTTCCATCAATTATCACCTCTTCCTTCAGTTACCTGCTGTTCCTTCAATTATTTCCTGATCCTTCAGTTACCTGCTGTTCCTTCAATTATCACCTGATCCTTCAGTTACCTGCTGTTCCATCAATTATCTCCTAATCCTTCAGTTACCTGCTGTTCATTCAATTATCTCCTGATCCTTCAGTTACCTTCTGTTCCTTCAATTATCTCCCGATCCTTCAGTTACCTGCTGTTCCTTCAATTATTTCCTGATCCTTCAGTTACCTGCTGTTCCTTCAATTATCACCTGATCCTTCAGTTACCTGCTGTTCATTCAATTATCTCCTGATCCTTCAGTTACCTGCTGTTCCTTCAATTATCTCCTGATCCTTCAGTTACCTGCTGTTCCATCAATTATCTCCTGATCCTTCAGTTACCTGCTGTTCCTTCAATTATCTCCCGATCCTTCAGTTACCTGCAGTTCCTTCAATTATCTCCTGATCCATCTGTTACCTGATGTTCCTTCAATTATCTCCCGATCCTTCAGTTACCTGCTGTTCCTTCAATTATCTTCTGATCCTTCTGTTACTTGCTTTTCCTTCAATTATCTCCTGATCATTCTGTTACATAAGAACATAAGAAATGGGAGCAGGAGTAGGCCAATCGGCCCCTCGAGCCTGCTCCGCCATTCAATAAGATCATGGCTGATCTGATCCTAACCTCAAATCTAAAGAACACAAGAAGTAGGAGCAGGACCTGACCACTCAGCCCCTGGGCCCTCTCCGCCACCCACAGGGCCTTGACCGATCCGAACTCAGCTTCATGTCCAATTTCCTGCCCGCTCCCCGTAACCCCTAATTCCCTTTACTTCTAGGAAACCGTCTAATTCTGTTTTAAATTTATTTAATGTTGTTGCTTCCACAGCTTCCTGGGGCAGCAAATTCCACAGACCTACTACCCTCTGAGTGAAGAAGTTTCTCCTCATCTCAGTTTTGAAAGAGCAGCCTCTTATTCTAAGATTATGCCCCCTAGTTCTAGTTTCACCCATCTTTGGGAACATCCTTACCACATCCACCTGATCAAGACCCTTCACAATCTTATATGTTTCAATAAGATCGCCTCTCATTCTTCTGAACTCCAATAAGTAGAGTCCCAATCTACTCAACCCCTCCTCATATGTCCACCCCGTCATCCCCGGGATTAACCGAGTGAACCTTCTTTGTACTGCCTCGAGAGCAAGTATGTCTTTTCTTAAGTACGGACACCAAAACTGTATGCAGTATTCCAGGTGCGGTCTCACCAATACCTTATATAACTGCAGCAATACCTCTCTGTTTTTATATTCTATCCCCCTAGCAATAAAAGCCAACATTCCGTTGGCCTTCTTGATCGCCTGCTGCACCTGCATACTAACTTTTTGATTTTCTTGCACTAGGACCCCCACCCAGCCTGTCTATATCCCCTTGTAGGTTTTTTATGTCCTCCTCACTCTCTACTTTCCCTCCCATCTTTGTATCATCTGCAAACTTTGATATGTTACACTCGGTCCCCTCCTCCAAATCGTTAATAAAGATTGTAAAGAGTTGGGGACCCAGCACCGACCCCTGCGGAACACCACTGGCTACTGGTTGCCAGTCCGAGAATGAACCATTTATCCCAACTCTCTGCTTCCTGTTAGATAACCAATCCTCCACCCATGCCAGAATATTACCCCCAATCCAGTGATTCTTTATCTTGAGCAATAATCTTTTATGTGGCACCTTGTCGAATGCCTTCTGGAAGTCTAAATACACTACGTCCCCTTTATCCACCCTGTACGTTATGTCCTCAAAGAACTCAAGCAAATTTGTCGGACATGACTTCCCCTTCATAAAGCCATGCTGACTTTGTCCTATTAAATTATGTTTATCTAAATGTTCCGTTACTGTCTCCTTAATAATAGGCTCCAAAATTTTACCCATCACAGATGTTAGGCTAACTGGTTTATAATTTCCAGCCTTCTGCCTACTACCCTTTTTCAATAACGGTGTTACATTAGCAGTTTTCCAATCTGCCGGGACCTTTGCTGAGTCCAGAGAATTTTGGAAAATTATTACCAATCCCTACTGCCACTTCCCTCAAGACCCTAGGATGGAAGCCATCATGTCCAGGGGATTTCTCCGCCTTGAGTCCCATTAATTTACTGAGTACCAATTCCTTAGTGATTTTAATCGTATTTTGCTCCTCCCCCCCTAGAGCCCCCTATTTGTCCAGTGTTGGGATATTCTTAGTGTCCTCTACCGTAAAGACTGAAACAAAATATTTGTTCAGCAGTTTTGCCATCTCCATGTTTCCCACCATTAATTTCCCGGTCTCACCCTCTAAGGGACCTACGTTTGCCTTAGCCACCCTTTTTCTTTTTATATAACTGTCGAAACTCTTGCTATCTGTTTTTATATTTTTTGCTAATTTATTTTCATAACCTATCTTCCCTTTCTTAATCAATCCTTTAGTTACTTTTTGCTGTCTTTTGAAGACTTCCCAATCTTCTGTCCTCCCACTAAGTTTGGCTACCTTATATGTCCTTGTTTTTAGTCGGATACTATCCTTAATTTCTTTACTTAGCCACGGATGGCTGTCATTTCTTTTACACCCTTTTTTCCTCAGTGGAATATATATTTTTTGAAAGTTGTAAAATAACTTTTTTTCTATTCGTTCACGGGATGTGGGCGTCGCTGGCGAGGCCAGCATTTATTGCCCATCCCTAATTGCCCTCGAGAAGGTGGTGGTGAGCCGCCTTCTTGAACCGCTGCAGTCCGTGTGGTGAAGGTTCTCCCTCGGTGCTGTTAGGAAGGGAGTTCCAGGATTTTGACCCAGCGACAATGAAGGAACGGCGATATATTTCCAAGTCGGGATGGTGTGTGACTTGGAGGGGAACGTGCAGGTGGTGTTGTTCCCATGTGCCTGCTGCTCTTGTTCTTCTAGGTGGTAGAGGTCGCGGGTTTGGGAGGTGCTGTCGAAGAAGCCTTGGCGAGTTGCTGCAGTGCATCCTGTGGATGGTACACACTGCAGCCACAGTGCGCCGGTGGTGAAGGGAGTGAATGTTTAGTGTGGTGGATGGGGTGCCAATCAAGCGGGCTGCTTTATCTTGGATGGTGTCAAGCTTCTTGAGTGTTGTTGGAGCTGCACTCATCCAAGCAAGTGGAGAGTATTCCATCACACTCCTGACTTGTGCCTTGTAGATAGTGGAAAGGCTTTGAGGAGTTAGGAGGTGAGACACTCGCCGCAGAAAACCCAGCCTCTGACCTGCTCTCGTAGCCACAGTATTTATATGGCTGGTCCAGTTAAGTTTCTGGTCAATGGTGACCCCCAGGATGTTGATGGTGGGGGATTCGGTGATGGTAATGCCGTTGAATGTCAGGGGGAGGTGGTTAGACTCTCTCTTGTTGGAGATGGTCATTGCCTGGCACTTATCTGGCGCGAATGTTACTTGCCACTTATGAGCCCAAGCCTGGATGTTGTCCAGGTCTTGCTGCATGCAGGCTCGGACTGCTTCATTATTTGAGGGGTTGCGAATGGAACTGAACACTGTGCAGTCATCAGCGAACATCCCCATTTCTGACCTTATGATGGAGGGAAGGTCATTGATGAAGCAGCTGAAGATGGTTGGGCCTCGGATACTGCCCTGAGGAACTCCTGCAGCAATGTCCTGGGGCTGAGATGATTGGCCTTCAACAACCACTACCATCTTCCTTTGTGCTAGGTATGACTCCAGCCACTGGAGAGTTTTCCCCCTGATTCCCATTGACTTCATTTTACTAGGGCTCCTTGGTGCCACACTCGGTCAAATGCTGCCTTGATGTCAAGGGCAGTCACTCCTTAAATGAACACCACTGCTCATGTACCGTCTTACCCTTTAATCTATTTTCCCAGTCCACTTTAGTCAATTCCGCTCTCATACCATCATAGTCTCCTTTATTCAAGCTCAGTCCGCTTGTTTGAGAACCAACCTTCTCACCCTCTAATTGGATATGGAATTTAACCATGTTATGGTCACTCATTCCAAGGGGATCCTTAACTAGGACATATTAATTAATCCTGGCTCATTACACAGTACCAGGTCCAAGGTTGCCTGCCCCCTGTTCCTTCAATTATCTCCTGATCCTTCAGTTACCTGCTGTTCCTTCAATTATCTCCTGATCCTTCAGTTACCTGCTGTTCATTCAATTATCTCCTGATCCTTCAGTTACCTGCTGTTCCTTCAATTATCTCCTGATCCTTCAGTTACCTGCTGTTCCTTCAATTATCTCCTGATCCTTCAGTTACCTGCTGTTCATTCAATTATCTCCTGATCCTTCAGTTACCTGCTGTTCCTTCAATTATCTCCTGATCCTTCAGTTACCTGCTGTTCCTTCAATTATCTCCTGATCCTTCAGTTACCTGCTGTTCCATCAATTATTTCCTGATCCTTCAGTTACCTGCTGTTCCTTCAATTATCTCCTGATCCTTCAGTTACCTGCTGTTCCTTCAATTATCTCCTGATCCTTCAGTTACCTGCTGTTCATTCAATTATCTCCTGATCCTTCAGTTACCTGCTGTTCCTTCAATTATCTCCTGATCCTTCAGTTACCTGCTGTTCCTTCAATTATCACCTGATCCTTCAGTTACCTGCTGTTCATTCAATTATCTCCTGATCCTTCAGTTACCTGCTGTTCATTCAATTATCTCCTGATCCTTCAGTTACCTGCTGTTCCTTCAATTATCTCCTGATCCTTCAGTTACCTGCTGTTCCTTCAATTATCACCCGCTCCTCCAGATACCCTCTGATTCCACAGCGTCCCCCGATCCTACAGTTACTCCTCTGATCTTTCTTTTACACCAATCTTGCAGTTACTCCTTTGATCCTTCTATTACCCTTGATCCTTCAGTTACCCCCAATGTGGCACCAGTACTGGGACAGGAGGGAGCTGTACCATTGGGAGGTGTACCTCTTTGAAAGGGATATCAAAATTAACATCACGATTTACTTATATTAGAAGAAAAAGGGTTGTCAAGGGTTTGGACCAAGGTCCTAGGAGAAAGGATAAATGAGGTGGTAAAAAGGACTTTAAATTAATAAATGGGGGGGTTCTCAGTCAGAAACAATAGTAAAAATGATAGTTTAAAGATAAAAAACAAAAGGGATAAGAGCAGAGTTCAGGCCACAAACAGTGATAGAGATAGTCCAGGTGAAGGGAATACTAAAGTAACGAAAGTAGTTACTGCAGGAGTGACAAGAAAGGTGTTAAGTTGAATGGTGTGAGAAAGACAGCATCAGGGCAGAGTGAGTGGTCGGGATCTCTTGCCCAAATTAGAGTTTTATATACTAACCCAGGGAGTATAAGAAATAAATTGAGTAAATTAGAGGCTCAAATCCAGCTTAGAGGGTATGACATGGTGGCCATTACTGAGAGATGGCTACAAGCTGGTCATGATTGGGAGTTAGATATTTCAGGTTATAAGGCCCCCGATATTACCAGGGAGGTGGGATGGTGGGGGTCGGGTGGGGGGGAGTGCGACTGGGCACGTGGGTAACCTGTCCAGTAAAATCCGTCCGTTCCCTTGCGATCGCGGGTAAATTGAAGCCACTTACCGTGGCTTCCGGGTTTCCCGTCATCAACCTGCGCAGTGGGCGGACTGCGCACCCTCATCACAGGCTGTCAGCTGGAGGAGACCTATTTAAAGGGGCAGTCCTCCAATGCTGCTCCTGCAGCAAAGAAACAAAATTATAGAATGGAGCAGACCAGGGGAAAGGCTGCTCCAAGATTTAGCAATGCTTCACTCCAGGTCCTACTGGATGGGGTGAGGAGGAGGAGGGATATTTTCTCCCCGGCGGACGGGAGGAAGTGGCCTGCCTCTGACAACAAGAAGGCCTGGCTCGAGGTGGCAGAGGAGGTCACCAGCAGCAGCAACGTCTCCCGCACATGGATCCAGTGCAGGAAGCGCTTCAATGACCTAACTAGGTTAGTCAAAGTGAGTACATTTACTCATTCTCCTACACTCTGTCTTCCACATCACCGCCCCCACCCCACAACTCATTTCTGCACTGCCAACACTACTCTATCACATCACTCCTCACACCCACTCAAACCTCACCCTCAACTTACCTGCACTTACTCACCTCCCCAGTACTCATCCCACCACTACTACTCAACCCAATCCTCATACAATGTCATGGCTCTGTCTCATACTCACCCTCTGATGCATCTCTTTCACTGTCAGCCTCACCCAAACCAATGCATTCAGCAGTTGACCATGTCACCATCCCTCACTCACGCCTCTCTACTTTCTCCCTTTATAGGAGAAGAGAACACAGAATGCACGGGAGAGGGCAAAGACCAGAGGGGGGCCGCAACATCTGGTCGTCCTCACAGACGCGGAGCAGGAGGCTCTGGAACTAAGCCGCACCCTCGAGTGCCTGTCTGTCAGGGACGCTGAGACTGGCACCCGACAAACAGCTGGTGACAGAACTTTAACATTCAGCACTCACAATAGCAAATGATGTTAACATGTCTTGCCATCTTCAGCATCTCAACATCTGTCATCATGCTTAATATTGCCTTCTGTTCTCTTACAGGGCCTTCAGCGACTGCCATGACGGTGGAGGGCGATTCCTCAGAGGACCAGCTGGTCTCTGAGGGGGCACCGTCACATCTGAGCGAGCCATCCATCAGCGCAGAAACACACATCTCTGTGGGTCCCCGTCCTCACTTAGTTGGGGTCGCACATGGTGAGTCACCACATACATGTGAGCACGAGCAGACACTGGTGGCAGGGGAAGTTGTGGAGAGTCGCGTCAGTGGGAGCACTCTTCTCCAGGCTCTGCTCAGCTGGACACAGATGCTGAACCCTGGGGGCCATCCATGAAAAGGAGAATGATGGAGGGACAGCAGCACATTTGCGAGGTGCTGGAACAGGTGCCACGCGCACTCTCCACAATCGCGCAGAGGACGGAGGAGTCCAACTCCTGCATGAGTGGAATGGTGGCACAGGTACAGGAGGGAATCTCTGAGATACTGTCACAGAGACGTGAGGGCATCTCTGAGATAGTGTTGTGGGTAAGTGCGGGAATGTCTGCGATGGAGGGAAGGCTAGCCTCCATCGAGCTTCAAGCACGGCTCAACAATGAGTCCATTGAAGCCCTGACAACGGCCCTTTGGACTCAGGGTGAGCAACTTTCTGCCACCTTAAACAGGCAGGCAGATACACTAGCACTGGCCTTACAAGGCTTCACAAAAGTCCTCCAAACTGTCGTCCAGCAGGGTGGTAGGAATGATGTAGGTCTAGCCCAGGAGAAGGATGATGGTGAAAGGGGACATGGAAGTGGGGATGCTACTCAAAGCGTCCCCACGTCTCACCCAATGCCCCCCTCTCAACCAGTACCCGCAATGCTGTCCCCTCTCCAGGTGCAGGTGGAGCAGTCTTTGGAGGGGCCCTCAGGGGCTCCAAAACCCAGAGGGCGTAGGCCCAAAGCATCTAATAGGTCAGGGCATGAACAAGAGCATCCTGCCTCTACCTCTGCTGCAGCCACAGGGGAAGCACCACGTAGGAGTACTCGTAAGCGTAATGTGAAGGATTTGTGATCACGAAGGGGATGCACGCGGATGTTTGACAGTTTGTCATGTTTTTTATTTATATTTGATTTTTGTTAATGGCACATTAAATATTATTATTGTCACCACTACTGCCACGTCTTGGCCATTCTTGATTGGCTTGTGTAATAAGTCCCTTTCATGAGATTCACCATGAACACTCACACTTGATGCCACCCACTGGGTCACCCTACAGTGGGTGTATGTGTAGTTGCACGACTATTTTGTGCAGGTGCCTGTTGCACAGCACTGTGTTGTTGAGCTCCACGTGGCGGAGGTGGACGGCGTGCCTGGCGAGGCTGGTGATGTTGCTCGTCCTCGGATGAAGTGATGAATGCAGCTATGGCGCCCCCCATCCTGACGGTGTGAGTTTGAGGGGGTCCGCAAAGTAGGTAAATGTATTTGCACAGCAGAGTTTAGGGTAAAAATTAAGCATTTTGAGTGGAAAGACAAAGATGTTGCAGCCAAACCTTTGTCTGAAGTGACAGAGTGCCCTACTACAATAAATGAGGTTTTCCCCCCACCTGTCAAATAATGCTTTGAATCTCCCACTGGCTGCTGGCTGAAACACGTCTGCTCCAACAGGGAATGTTTCCCACAGCACGGGAAACACGCTGAGGATCCTTCAAAATTGCGCCCCT
The DNA here is from genome assembly GCF_035084215.1 of Heptranchias perlo. Taxonomy (NCBI): domain Eukaryota; kingdom Metazoa; phylum Chordata; class Chondrichthyes; order Hexanchiformes; family Hexanchidae; genus Heptranchias; species Heptranchias perlo. The sequence goes on from NW_027138817.1 coordinate 438,317, forward strand.
GACAAAATCTCCACTCAATGAGGTCTGCCAAATACCTCAAGTATCTAACTATCTAAAGTAGCATCCCGCCAGCTTTAATTGCCGGTGGGAGTCCCGCATTCGGGAGCTGTGCGCACACCAGAATGCGTCACTGGGCAACCCGGAAGTCAGCGGGTTGGAGCCGGTCTCCAAACCCGCCCCGGGATTCTGCCATTTTAGGAGCCCCCCCTGCCCCCCAACGCACCCGCTCGACCATCCGAAAATCAGCCCCAAGGTCTTTAGAAAGGATAGGGAAACTGAAAGAAGAGGAGAGGTAGCCTTATTGATTAAAGATATTATTACAACATTAGTAAGAGAGGATATAGGCAAGGGAAAGTAATCAGCAGAGACTCTATGGTTAGAATTGAGGAATAAGAGAGGACTTAAAAATGTAATGGGAGTTGTCTACAGGCCTCCTGATAGCAGCAATGAAATGGCAGAATGTATTAATTCAGAGATTAGAGAGGCTTGTAGCAAAAGCAGAGTTGTTTTAATGGGAGGCTTTAATTTTCATATAGATTGGGAAGAGCAGAGTAGATCAAATCAGAAAGGCAGTGAATTTCTTGAGTGCATTCAAGATAGTTTTCTGGAGCAATATATTCTAGAACCAACAAGGAGGTAGCGCAGGCCATACTAGGTTTAGTCATGAGTAATGAACCAGACCTAGTTAATAATCTAACAGTAAGAAAACATTTATTTAACATTGATCATAATATGATCAAATTCAATGTTAGGTTTGAAGAGGAGAAACGTAACAGTTAGTAAGATTCTACATTTTGGTGAGACTAACTTTAACAGGATGAGACAGAGACTGACGACAGCAAACTGGTCAAAACTGTTATCGGGTAAAACTAAAGATGAACAGTGGGAGGCGTTCAAAAAGAATTTAGTTTAATACAGGACCAGTATATACCCCTAAGGGGCAAGAGCTCTACTTATCAAATAAAACAGCCATGGTCGCCAAAAGAAGTGAGAGATGACATAAAACTAAAGGAAAGAGCGTACAAAAGTGCAAATAGTGTAGATCCAGGGGACTGGGAGAGAGATAAAGAACAACAAAGGAAGACAAAAAAAGATAGTAAGAGCTGCAAAAAGGGACTATGAAAAGAAGTTGCAAGGGATATCAAGATTAAAACAAAAAGTTTTTACAATTATATTCGAAGAAAAAGGGTGGTCAAGGGTAATGTGGGCCCTTTAAAAACAGATGCGGGTAATATTGCAAATGAAAATAAGGAAGTGGCAGACATGTTGAATAATCACTTTGGGACAGTCTTCACAGTAGAGGAAGAAGAGGATAATATACCTGACATTCCACGGAAACCAATAATGAATCAAGGATTGGAACTCACTAAAGTTAACGTAAGCAAGAAAACAGTTTTAGAAAGTATAACGGGACTAAAGACTGACAAATCCCCAGGACCTGATGGTTTCCACCCCAGGGTTTTAAAGGAAGTAGGTGAGGAAATTGGAGATACTTCAGCCATAATCTTCCAAAGCTCTCTCGATTCAGGAATTGTCCCTTTAGATTGCAAATGTAACTCCATTATTTAAGAAAGGTGAGAGAGAAAAGCCAGGAAATTTGATAAGGTTCCACATAAGAGAATGTTAGCTAAAATTAAAGGTCATCAAATTGAAGGCAAATTATTGACCTGGTTAGGATATTGGTTAGGCGGTAGAAGATAGAGAGTAGGGATAATGGGTATGTATTCGAATTGGAAGGAAGTGACTAGTGGTGTCCCGCAAAGATCTGTGCTGGGCCCTCAACTAGTCACTATATTTATTAATGACTTAGATAACACAATAGAAAGCCATATATCCAAGTTTGCTGATGACACAAAGATTGATGGCATAGTAAGTAGTGTAGATGGGAGCATAAAATTACAAAGAGACATTGATAAAGTGAGTGGGCAAAACTGTGGCAGATGGATTTCAACGCAGACAAGTGTGAGGTGATTCATTTTGGACCAAAAAAGGATCGATCCAAGTATTTTTAAAATGGCGAGAAGCTATGGAGGTCCATAGACACAGATCACTAAAATGTAGTAGTCAGGTGCAAAAAATAATCAAAAAGGCTAATGGAATGTTAGCCTTTATAATTAGAGGGCTAGAATATAAAGGGGAGGAAGTTTTGCTACAGCTATACAAAACCCTGGTTAGACCACATCGGGAGTACTGTGTACAGTTCTGGGCACCGCACCTTAGAAAGGATATATTGGCCTTGGTAGGAGTGCAGCACAGGTTCACCAGAATGTCACCAGGGCTCCAAGGGTTAGATTATGAGGTGAGATTACATAAACCAGGCTTGTATCCCCTGGAATATAGAAGGTTAAAGGGTGATTTGATTGAGGTTTTTAGATTTTGAAAGGAATTGATAGGATAGGTAGAGAGAAATGTTTTCCACTAGTGGGGAAGTTTAGGACAAGGGGAAATAACCTTAAAATCATAGCCAGATCATTCAGGAGAGAAGTTAGGAAACACTTCTTCACGCAAAGGGTGGTGGAAGTGTGGAACTCTCTCCCACAAAAAGCAGGAGATGTTAGCTCAATGAATAATTTTAAATCTGAGATGGATGGAGTTTTGCTAACCAAGGGTATTAGGGATATGGTACCAAGGTGGGTGGATGGAGTTAGGATATAAATCAGCCATGATCTCATTGAATAGCGGAACAGGCTCGAGGAGCTGAATGGCCTACTCCTGTTCCTATGTTCCTAATCCTTCTATTACCCCCAATCCTTCTGTTACCCCCATCCTTCTGTTACCCCCATCCTTCTGTTACCCCCATCCTTCTGTTACCCCCATCCTTCTGTTACCCCCAATCCTTCTGTTACCCCCATCCTTCTGTTACCCCCATCCTTCTGTTACCCCCATCCTTCTGTTACCCCCAATCCTTCTATTACTCCCAATCCTTCTGTTACCCTGATCCTTCTGTTACCCTGATCCTTTAGTTAACCTGATCCTTTAGTTAACCTGATCCTTCGATTACCCTGAACCTTCTATTGCTCCCCATCCTTCTATTACTCGATCCTTCAGTTACCCCTAATCCTTCAATTACCCTAATCTTTCTATTACTCCCAATCCTTCTATTACTCCCGATCCTTCAGTTACCCCGATCCTTCAGTTACCCCGATCCTTCAGTTACCCCGATCCTTCAGTTACCCCGATCCTTCAGTTACCCCGATCCTTCAGTTACCCCGATCCTTCAGTTACCCTGATTCCTCTATTACCTTAATCTTTCTTTGCCCTCAATCCTTCTATTATTCCCAATTCTTCAGTTATTCCTGATTCTTCTATTGCCCTCATTCATTCTATTACTCCAGATCCTTCAGTTACCCTGAACTTCTATTACCCTGATCCTTCTATCCCCCTGAATCCTTCTATTACTCCCAATCCTTCAATTAACCTGATCCTTCCATTCCTTTCAATCCTTCTATTACCCTGATCCTTCAGTTCTTCCCGGTTCTTCTATCGCCCTCAATCCTCTATTACTCCCGATCCTTCAGTTACTCTGATCCTTCTATTAACCTGATCCTTCTATTCCTTTCAATCCTTCTATTACCCTGATCCTTCAGTTACTCCCGATCCTTCTATTGGCCCTCAATCCTTCTATTACTCCCAATAGTTCAGTTACCCTGATACTTCTATTACCCTAATCTTTCTTTGCCCTCAATCCTCCTATCACTCCCGATTCTTCAGTTACTCCCGATCCTTCTATTTCCCTCAATCATTCTATTACTCCCAATCCTCCAGTTACCCTGATCCTTCCATTAAACTGATCCTTCTATTCCCTTCAATCCTTCTATTACCCTGATCCTTCAATTAATCCCGATTCTTCTATTGCCCTTAATCCTTCTATTACTCCTGATCCTTCAGTTATCCTGATCCTTCTATTGCTCTCAATCCTTCGATTACTCCCAATTCTTCAGTTACTCCCGATCCTTAGAGTCATAGAGTTATACAGCACGGATAGAGGCCCTTCGGCCCATCGTGTCCGCGCCAGCCATCAGCCCTGTCTACTCTAATCCCATATTCCAGCATTTGGTCCGTAGCCTTGTATGCTATGGCATTTCAAGTGCTCATCCAAATGCTTCTTGAATGTTGTGAGGGTTCCTGCCTCCACAACCCTTTCGGGCAGTGAGTTCCAGACTCCAACCACCCTCTGGGTGAAAAAGTTCTTTCTCAAATCCCCTCTAAACCTCCCGCCTTTTACCTTGAATCTATGTCCCCTTGTTATAGAACCCTCAACGAAGGGAAAAAGCTCCTTAGTATCCATCCTATCTGTGCCCCTCATAATTTTGTACACCTCAATCATGTCCCCCCTCAGCCTCCTCTGCTCCAAGGAAAACAAACCCAATCTTCCCAGTCTCTCTTCATAGCTGAAGCGCTCCAGCCCTGGTAACATCCTGGTGAATCTCCTCTGCACCCTCTCCAAAGCGATCACATCCTTCCTGTAGTGTGGCGACCAGAACTGCACACAGTACTCCAGCTGTGGCCTAACCAGTGTTTTATACAGCTCCATCATAACCTCCTTGCTCTTATATTCTATGCCTCGGCTAATAAAGGCAAGTATCCCATATGCCTTCTTTACCACCTTATCTACCTGTTCCGCCGCCTTCAGGGATCTGTGAACTTGCACACCAAGATCCCTCTGACCCTCTGTCTTGCCTAGGGTCCTCCCATTCATTGTGTATTCCCTTGCCTTGTTAGTCCCTCCAAAGTGCATCACCTCGCACTTTTCCGGGTTAAATTCCATTTGCCACTGTTCCGCCCATCTGACCAACCCATCTATATCGTCCTGCAGACTGAGGCTATCCTCCTCGCTATTTACCACCCTACCAATTTTTGTATCATCAGCGAACTTACTGATCATACCTTTTACATTCATATCCAAGTCATTAATGTAGACCACAAACAGCAAGGGACCCAGCACCGATCCCTGTGGTACCCCACTGGCCACAGGCTTCCAGTCACAAAAACAACCTTCGACCATCACCCTCTGCCTTCTGCCACTAAGCCAGTTTTGTATCCAAAGTGCCAAGGCACCCTGGATTCCATGGGCTCGTACCTTCTTGACCAGTCTCCTGTGGGGGACTTTATCGAAGGCCTTACTGAAATCCATGTATACCACATCCACTGCGTTACCCTCATCCACACGCCTAGTCACCCCCTCAAAAAATTCAATCAAATTAGTCAGACATGATCTTCCCTTGACAAAGCCAGGTTGACTATCCCTGATTAATCCTTGCTTTTCCAAGTGGAGACTAATTTTGTCCTTCAGAATTTTTTCCAATAATTTTCCTACCACTGATGTTAGGCTCACTGGCCTGTAGTTCCCCGGTTTTTCCCTACTCCCCTTCTTGAATAATGGTATTACATTAGCGGTTCTCCAGTCCTCTGGCACATCCCCTGTGGCCAGAGAGGTTCTGAATATATGTGTCAGAGCCCCCGCAATCTCCTCCTTTGCCTCACACAGTAGCCTGGGATACATTTCGTCCGGGCCTGGGGATTTATCCATTTTTAGGCCTGCTAAAACCGCCAATACCTCCTCCCGCTCGATGTTAATTTGTTCGAGTATATCACAGTCCCCCTGCCGTATTTCTATGTCTACGTCGTCCTTCTCCATAGTGAAAACAGATGCAAAAAATTCATTTAGAACCCCTCCTACATCTGCCGGCTCCACACACAGATTGCCATTTTTGTCCCTAATGGGCCCTATTTTTCCCTAGTCATCCTCTTACCCTTAATATACTTATAAAACATCTTAGGATTTTCCTTTATTTTGCTCGCCAGTGTTATTTCATGGCCCCTCCTTGATCTCCTAATTTCTTTTTTAAGTATCCCCCTGCACTTTTTGTACTCCTCTAGGGCTTCCTCCGTCTTTAGCCTTTTGTATCTGCCAAAAGCCCTCCTTTTTTTCCTAATCCATTCTCGTATATCCCCTGACATCCAAGGTTCCCTGGAGTTCTTGGAACCACCCTTGACCTTTACGGGAACATGTTGCCATTGTATGGTCTCAATCTCCCTTCTGAAAGACTCCCATTGCTCCGATGCGGATTTTCCTACAAGCAGCTGATCCCAGTCCATTTTGGCCAGATCCTGCCTTATCCTATTAAAATCGGCCTTCCCCCAATTTAGAACCTTTATTTCCGGCCCCTCCCTGTCCTTTTCCATGACCACCTTAAATCTCACCGAATTATGGTCACTGTCACCAAAGTGCTCACCTACTAGCACTTCTTCCACTTGGCCGGCCACATTCCCTAGAATTAGGTCCAGTACCGCCCCCTCTCTTGTAGGACTTTCTACATGCTGGCTCAAAAAGCTCTCCTGGATGCACGTTAAGAATTTTGTACCCTCTAAGCCTTTTACACTCTGAGTATCCCAGTTAATATTGGGGAAGTTGAAATCCCCCACTATTATTACCCTATTATTTGCACAATTTTCTGAGATTTGCCTACATATCTGTTCCTCTATCTCCCCCTGACTGTTTGAGGGCCTATAGTACACTCCCATCAAAGTGCTTGCCCCCTTTTTGTTTTTAAGCTCCACCCATATGGCCTCATTAGAGGAACCTGCTAATATATCATCCCTCCTTATGGCAGTAATTGATTCTTTAATTAATATTGCGACCCCCCCTCCTCTTATACCTCCCCCTCTGTCTCGCCTGAAGATTCTGTACCCCGGAATATTGAGCTGCCAGTCTGCCCCTCCCTCAACCATGTCTCTGTGACAGCAACAATATCATACTCCCATGTGTTTATCAACACCTTCAGTTCATCCACCTTATTCGCAAGACTCCTTGCATTAAAATAGATGCCATCCAGCCTTGCCCTCACATATTTGCCCTGTCTTCCAAGCTGACTTGTTTTTTTCTCTATATTTGGCTGCACATCACCCCCTATTGTAGCTCCACTCTGTATCCCATCCCCCTGCCAAGTTAGTTTAAACCCCCCCCCAACAGTGCTAGCAAACCTCCCCGCAAGGATATTTGCCCTCAATCATTCTATTACTCTGAATCCATCAGTTACCCTGATCCTTCTTTTACCCTGATCCTTCAGTTACTCTCAATTCTTCTATTGCCCTCAATCCTTCTATTACTCCTGAATCTTCTATGACCCTGATCCTTTGATTGTCCTGATTCTTCTATTACCCTAAATCTTCTATCACCCCGATCCTTCAGTTTACTTCCAATCCTTCTATTAGACCATAAGACCATAAGATATAGGTGCAGGAGTAGGCCATTTGGCCCCTCGAGCCTGCTCCGCCATTTAATGAGATCATGGCTGATCTGATTTTTACCTCAACTCCACTTTCCCGCCCGATCCCCATATCCTTTGACTTCCTTGCTGATCAAAAATTTGTCTAACTCAGCCTTGAATGTGTTCAATGACTCAGCCTCCACAGCTTTTTGGGGTAAAGAATTCCAAATATTCACGACCCTCTGGGAGAAGAAATTCCTCCTCATTTCTGTCTTAAATGGGCGACCCCTTATTCTGAGACTATGCCCCCTAGTTTTAGATTCCCCCATGAGGGGTAACATCCTCTCAGCATCTACCCTATCGAGTCCCCTCAGAATCTTGTATGTTTCAATAAGATCTCCTCTCATTCTTCTAAACTCCAATGAGTATAGACCCAACCTGTTCAATCTTTCCTCATAAGACAACCCTTCCATACCAGGAATCAACCTAGTGAACCTTCTCTGAACTGCCTCCAATGCAAGTATGTCCTTCCTTAAATACGGGCACCAGAACTATACGCAGTACTCCAGGTGTGGTCTCACCAGCACCCTGTACAATTGTAGCATGACTTCCCTCCTTTTATACTCTATGCCCCTAGAAATAAAGGGCAATATTCCGTTTGCCTTCCGGATTACCTGCTGCACCTGTACGTTGACTGTTTGAGTTTCATGTACGATGACACCCAGATCCCTCTGTACCGCAGCATTTTGTAGTATTTCTCCATTAAAATAATATTTTGCTTTTTTATTTTTCCTCCCAAAGTGGATGACTTCACATTTTCCCACATTATATTCCATCTGCCAAATTTTTGCCCATTCGCTTAACCCTGTCAATATCCCTTTGCAGACACTTTGTGTCCTCACTGCCCTATTCTTGGGTATAGGGACTAAAATATCGAAGTTTGCGGAAAGTACAAACCTTGACAATGTAATAAAGAGTAAGGAGGATGGTAGCAGACTTCAGGAGGACATAGACAGACTGGTGAAATGGGCAGAATCATGGCAGATGAAATTTAATGAGGATATGTGTGCATGATGCACTTTGGGAGGAACAACATAGAGAGGCAATATAATCTAAATGGTACTAGTTTGAGGGGGTTGCAAGAGAAGAGGGACCTGGGGGGGCATATTCACAAATCTTTGAAGGTGGCAGAGCAAGTTGGTAAGGTGGTTAAGAAAGTGTGTGGGATACTTGGCTTTGTAAATAGGGGCATTGAATACAAAAACAAGGAAGTCATGCGAAACCTTTACAAATCATTGGTTAGGCCTCAGCTGAAGTATTGTGTATAATTCTGGGCACCACACTTTGGGAAGGATATCAAAGCCTTGGAGAGGGTACAGAGGAGGTTTACCAGGATGATACCAGGGATGAGGGACTCCAGCTATGTGGAGAGATTGGAGAAGCTGGGATTGTTCTCCTTGGAGCAGAGAAGGTTAAGGGGAGACCAAATAGACGTATTCAAAATTATGAAGGGTTTTGTTAGAGCAAATAGGGAGAAAATGTTTCCTCTGGCAAGTGGGTCAGTAACCAGAGGTCACAGATTTAATATAATTGGCAAAAGAACCAGAGGGGAAATGAGGAGAAATGTTTTCACACAGAGGGTTGTTAAGATCTGGAACGCACTCCCTGAAAGGATGGTGGAAGCAGATTCTATAGGAACTTTCAAAAAGTAATTGTACGTGTACTTGAAGAAGACTAATTTGCAGGGTTATGGGGAAAAAGCTGGACTAAATTGGACAGCTCTTTTAAAGAGCAGGCACAGGCATGAAGGGCCGAATGGCCTTCTCCTGTGCTGTAAGATTCTATTGATTCTACTCAGATCCTTCAATTACCCTGGTCCTTCTATTACTCCCAATCCTTCAGTTACCCTGATCCTTCTATTGCCCACAATCCTTCAGGTTACCCCTGATCCTTCAGTTACCCCGATCTTTATATTGCCCTCAATCCTTCTATTACCCTAATCCCTCTATTACCACAATCCTTCTAAAATCCCCAATCCTTCTATTACTCCTGATCCTTTGTTTACCCTCAATCATTCAGTTACTCCAATCCTTCAATTACCTTGATCCTGGTGTTACCCTCAATCCTTCTATTACTCTCGATCCTTCAGTTGCACCCCCCCAATTCTTCAGTTGCCCTGATCCTTATATTGCCCTTAATCCTTCTATTACTCCAGATTCCTCAGTACCCTGATCTTTCATTTATCCTGATCTTTCATTTATCCTGATCCTTCCATTAGCCTGATCCTTTTATTACCTCGATCCTTCTATTACTTCCGATCCTTCCATTGCCCTCCATCCTTCTATTACTCCCGCTCTTTCAGTTACCCCAATCCTTCAGTTACCCCAATCCTTCAGTTACCCCCGATCCTTCATTGCCCTGATCCTTCTATTATTCCCGATCCTTCAGTTACTCTGATAGTTCTATTGGCCACAATCCTTCATTCACCCCGATCCTTCAGTTACTCTGATAGTTCTATTGGCCACAATCCTTCATTCACCCCGATCCTTCAGTTTCCCCCAGTGCTTCAGTTACCCCCGATCCTCCATTTCCCCCATCCTTCAGTTACCCTGATCATTCTATTGCCCTTAATCATTCTATTATTCCTGATCCCTCTATTACCTCATGGGCATTGAGTGAAGTAATGGAAACCCGACTCCAGCAAAAGTCAGTGCCTTCAGGAAGGGTGGGAGAAAATTGGGGGAGAATTGGAAAATTGAAGTTTTTGTGAGCCGATTTTTACAGGGTGCATGCGGGTCAGTCTCAGAAACATGCTCTTTAATCAGTTTGAACAGTTTGGGATATCCCAGGGAGCAGACACTGGCTGGGATGTCCCTGTGTGGCTCCAAGCATGGAGTGTCATTATAACCATTGCTCTTCTGCCTGCACAGGTCTCTGAGCATGTGGTCAGCATCCAGCACCAGGCCTCTGATAACAAACAGCCATCTCGGTTCCAGGTCCGCGGCTCCTCAGCTGGGGGGCCCAAAGGGAGTGAGACCACTTGAAGTACAAAGTCCAGCTGCTGATGGATTTACACCCATACTGAAGACCGAAGTAAAACCCAAGCCAGACACAACTGCAGAGTCAGGTACTGTTGCTGTGATTCACAGAGGGAAGAAAAGGAGGAGAACCAGACATTGGGCAAGAGAACAGGGAGCTGCGATTGGTGCAGGAGGGGACGACAGGGCTGGGAAGAGGTGCGGCTGGGCAGAATGAGGCTAGAGGATGTTTGGAATGGGTGTGGTAACTAAGGTAGGGTGAACCTGCTACTATTTGCTCCCGCAGCTCGTTTTACCTGTCTGACCATTCAGTTCACGTAGCTGCAGGTGATGCAGTGCATGTGGCAGTGAGCTAGCTGAGGTGGCCGCTACAAAAAGTCATAATAAGAATGAAACCGACAGACCACCCAGCATCGGACCACTAGGCACCGGACACGACAAAGACAAACAAAGCCCAGTCGACCCTGCAAAGTCCTCCTCACTAACATATGGGGACCTGTACCAAAATTGGGAGAGCTGTCCCACAGACTAGTCCAGCAATAGTCTGACATAGCCATACTCACAGAATCATACCTTTCAGCCAACGTCCCAGACTCCTCCATTACCATCCCCGTCCCACCGGCAGGACAGACCCACCAGAGGTGGCGGCACAGTGGTATACAGTCAGGAGGGAGTGTCCCTGCGAGTCCTCAACATTGACTTCGGACTCCAGGAAGTTAGTTTTTTCCAGTTATTGATCTGTGATCTGTTTAGTTTTTTTAAACGTCTCTATCTAATATACTTTTCATAGCCGAGAGTATCTGAGAGTTGGGGAGAAGACTCCTCTGCTTAAGATATTGATCAGTGATCTGATTAGGAATTAGGTTTTTCTCAGTTATTGATCAGTGATCTGATTAAACAGTTTGTTTTTTCCAGTTATTGATCAGTGATCCGATTAAACGGTTTGTCTTTTATAAGAGACCATAAGAGCATAAGAGATAGGAGCAGGAGAAGGCCATTCGGCCCCTCGAGCCTGCTCCGCCATTTAATGAGATCATGGCTGATCTGATTTTTACCTCAACTCCACTTTCCCGCCCGATCCCCATATCCTTTGTCTCCCTTGCTGATCAAAAATTTGTCTAACTCGGCCTTGAATGTATTCAGTGACTCAGCCTCCACAGCTTTTTGGGGTAAAGAATTCCAAAGATTCACGACCCTCTGGGAGAAGAAATTCCTCCTCATTTCCGTCTTAAACGGGCGACCCCTTATTCTGAGACTATGCCCCCTAGTTTTAGATTCCCCCATGAGGGGTAACATCCTCTCAGCATCTACCCTATCGAGTCCCCTCAGAATCTTGTATGTTTCAATAAGATCTCCTCTCAATTTTCTAAACTCCAATGAGTATAGACCCAACCTGTTCAATCTTTCCTCATAAGACAACCCTTCCATACCTGGGATCAACCTAATGAACCTTCTCTGAACTGCCTCCAATGCAAGCATGTCCTTCCTTAAATAAGGGCACCAGAACTATACGCAGTACTCCAGGTGTGGTCTCACCAGCACCCTGTACAGTTGTAGCACAAAATCCCTGCTTTTATACTTCATCCCCCTCGAAATAAAGGCCAATATTCTGTTTGCCTTCCGGATTACCTGCTGCACCTGTATTTTGACATTTTGTGTTTCATGTACGAGGACACCCAGATCCCTCTGTACTGCAGCATTTTGTAGTATTTCTCCATTAAAATAATATTTTGCTTTCTTATTTTTCCTCCCAAAGTGGATGACTTCACATTTTCCCACATTATATTCCATCTGCCAAATTTTTGCCCATTCGCTTAACCTGTCACTATCCCTCTGCAGACACTTTGTGTCCTCATCGCAACTTGCTTTTCCACCTATCCTTGTATCATCAGCAAATGTGGCCACAAGACACTCTGTTCCTTCATCCAAGTCATTGATATATATTATAAATAGTTGATCCCTGCGGCACCCCACTAGTTACAGATTGCCATTTTGAAAATGACCCTTTTATCATGACTCTTTGTTTTCTGTGAGTTAGCCAATCCTCTATCCATGCCAGTATGTTACCCTCAACACCATGAGCTCTTATCTTGTGCAGTAATCTTTTATGTGGCACCTTATCGAATGCCTTTTGGAAATCCAAATATACTGCATCCATTGGTTCCCTTTTATCCACCCTGCCCGTTACTTCCTCAAAGAACCCTAATAAATTTGTCAGACACGATTTCCCCTTCATAAAACCATGTTGACTCTCCTTGATTGTATTCTGAGTCTCCAAAAGTCCTGCTACTACTTCCTTAATAATGGATTCTAGCATTTTCCCAATGACAGACGTTAGGCTAACTGGTCTATAGTTACCTGCTTTCTGTCTCACTCCCTTCTTGAATAGGGGTGTTATGTTTGCGGTTTTCCAATCCGCTGGGACCTTTCCAGAATCTAGAGAATTCTGGAAGATTATAACCAATGCATCCTCTATCTCTGTAGCCACTTCCTTTAAGACCCTTGGATGCAAGCCATCAGGTCCAGGGGACTTGTCAGCCTTTAGACCCATTAGTTTGCCTAGTACATTTTCTCTAGTGATAGTGATTGTTTTTAGTTTCTCCCTCCCCTTTGCCCCTTGATTTTCTACTATTATTGGTATGTTATTAGTGTCTTCTACTGTGAAGGCAGATACAAAATATCTGTTCAATGCCTCTGCCATTTCCTTGTTTTCCATTATTATTTCCCCAATCTCATCCTCTAAGGGACCAATGTTTACTTTAGCTACCCTCTTCCTTTTTATATACTTGTAGAAGCTTTTACTGTCAGTTTTTATATTTCTTGCTAGTTTACTCTCATAATTTATTTTCTCCCTCTTTATTATTCTTTTAGTCATCCTTTGCTGGTTTTTAAAGTTTTCCCAATCTTCAGGCTTACCAGTAATCTTTGCCATGTTGTATGCTTTTTCTTTTAACCTGATACTATCCTTGACTTCCTTAGTTAGCCATGGTTGGTTCACCCTTTTTGTGGAGTCTTTCCTCCTCACAGGGATATATTTTTGTTGCGAGTCATAAAATATCTTTTTAAATGTTTGCCACTGCTTATCCACCATCATACCATCTAATCTGTTTACCCAGTCCACTTTAGCCAATTCCGCCCTCATTCCTTTATAATTGCCCTTATTTAAGTTTAATACAGTAGTTTCAGGCCCAAGATCCTTGCTCTCAAACTGGATGTGAAATTCGATCATGTTATGATCACTGCTTCCCTAGGGATCCTTTACTTTGAGATCATTAATTAATCCTGTTTCGTTACCCATTACCAGATCCAAAATGGCCTGTTCCCTGGTTGGTTCCCCGACGTATTGGTCTAAGAAACAGTCCCTAATACACTCTATGAACTCCTCAGAGCTATTTTTGCCAATTTGATTTGTCCAATCTATGTGAAAGTTAAAATCGCCCATGATTATTGCATTACCTTTTTTACAAGCCCCCCTTATTTCCTGATTTATATTGTGCCCTACAGTGTAGCTACTGTTAGGGGGTCTATATATTACTCCCACCAGTGATTTCTTTCCCTTGCTATTTCTTACCTCCACCCAAATTGATTCAATATCTTGATCTTCTGAGCCAAGATCATTTCTCACTATTATACCAATTTCATCCTTTATTAACAGAGCTACCTCACCACCTTTACCTATTTTCCTATCCTTCCGAATTGTTAAATAACCCTGAATATTTAGTTCCCAACCTTGGTCACCTTGCAACCACGTCTCTGTAATGGCCACGAGATCATACTCATTTGTTTCTATTTGTGCCGTCAATTCATCTACCTTATTACGAATGCTGTGCGCATTCCGATAAAGAACCTTTAATTTTGTCTTTTTACCATTCTTTCCTACCCCGGCCCCATTTGCGAGTGCACTCTTATGTTTGTACACTCTGTCCCTTCCTGACACACTCTGTTTATCATTACCCCCATCACTTTCCTGGACTACTTCCTTGTCTTTTCTCTTTATCAATCTAAACTTCGCCCCACCTGAGCCCTCCTCCCCCCTCTATTTAGTTTAAAGCCTTTTCTACTGCCCTAGTTATTCGGTTTGTCAGAACACTGGTCCCAGCATGGTTCAGGTGAAGCCCGTCCCAACGGAACAGCTCTCTCTTTCCCCAGTACTGGTGCCAGTGCCCCATGAATCGAAACCCACTTCTCCCACACCAATCTTTGAGCCACGCATTCATCTCTCTGATCTGATTTACCCTGTGCCAATTTGCTCGTGGCTCAGGTAATAATCCGGAAATTATCACTTTTGTGGTTCTGCTTTTTAATTTAGTCCCTAGTTGCTCAAACTCCCTCAGCAGTACCTTTTTCTTAGTCCTACCTATGTCGTTGGTACCTACGTGGACCACAACAACTGGATCCTCCCCCTCCCACTCCAAGTTTCTCTCCAGTCCTGAGGAGATGTCCTTAACCCTGGCACCGGGTAGGCAACACAGACTTTGGGACTCTCGCTCTTGGCTGCTGAGAATAGTGTCTACCCCTCTAACTATACTGTCGCCTACTACAACCACATTCCTTTTTACTCTCCCCACTTGAATGGCCCCCTGAACCACGGTGCCGTGGCCAGTTTGCTCATCCTCCCTGCAGTCCCTGCACTCGTCCACAAGGGTTAGTGGTTTGTTTTTTCCAGTTATTGATCAGTGATCCAGTTAGTGGTTTGTTTTTTCCAGTTATTGATCAATGACCCGGTTAATGGTTTGTTTTTTCCAGTTATTGATCAGTGATCCGGTTAGTGGTTTGTTTTTTCCAGTTATTAATCAATGATCCGGTTAGTGGTTTGTTTTTTCCAGTTATTGATCAGTGATCTGATTAAAGAGTTTGTTTTTTTCTGTTATTGATCAGTGATCCGGTTAGTGGTTTGTTTTTTCCAGTTATTGATCAGTGATCCGGTTAGTGGTTTGTTTTTTCCAGTTATTGATCAGTGATCTGATTAAAGAGTTTGTTTTTTCCAGTTATTGATCAGTGATCTGATTAAAGAGTTTGTTTTTTTCTGTTATTGATCAGTGATCCGGTTAGTGGTTTGTTTTTTCCAGTTATTGATCAGTGATCCGGTTAGTGGTTTGTTTTTTCCAGTTATTGATCAATGATCCGGTTAGTGGTTTGTTTTTTCCAGTTATTGATCAGTGATCTGATTAAAGAGTTTGTTTTTTTCTGTTATTGATCAGTGATCTGATTAAACAGTTTGGGCGGTAAATGGGGCCGTGTAGCACCCATTGTTTCGGCGCTGCACGGCCTCTTGGATGCGCACGCACATTTCCAGCGTGACGTGCGCCAGACGCTATCTTGGTATAGGAGTTAGCGCAGGCGCAGATAACGAACGCTGAAATCATGTAAAGTAGGGAGAAAATGGCTTCAATCAGTGTGCAACGCTGATTTAAAGTGATAGACACCATTTTGGGACTTAACGCTCAACTCAATGCACAGTCTTAACCCCGACCATCTGAACATGTCTTAGAGTGCCTGGAGGACCCCCCACTGGTGCTATTTAAAGGGACCATGCAGGATTTACAGGTTAGTGGCTGGATTATTGCCTCTGGCTGTCGAGACATTCGTAACTGTTTTTGGAGGTCTCCTAGACTTCAATACTAGGGCGCAGGGACATAGCCTATCATTTAGAGCCAGGACGTGCAGGAGTGAAGTTAGGAAATGCTTCTACACGCAAAGGGTGGGAGACGTTAGGAACGATTCTCTACAGAGGGCAGTAGATGCTAGCTCAATTGTGAATGTTAAATCTGAGATTGATAGATTTCTGTGAACCAAGGGTATTAAGGGATATGGAGCTAAGACGGGTATATGGAGTTAGGTCACAGGTCCACCGTGATCTCATTGAATGGCAGAACAGGCTCGAGGGGCTAAATGGCACGGCCACTTGCTGCCTCTTGATATGTACCACCTTCTCCTGCAAGAAAGTGGGATGTGTGCCTGGGTGATGTGCCTGTCATGGTTGAATAGCTGCCAGTGTGGGTGGGCGACTTGAAACGGTGGTAATGTGTAAGGGTGAGAGGAAGCATCTGATTGGAAGAGTTGACTACTGATGGAAAGAGTTTGTTGGTATGTGGGTGATGAGGGGTGTCGTGCATGGTGCAGTTGGCAGGAGACATAACTTGAGAGTTGACCTCACTCATCTTGACCACTCATGTCAAAGCATTGAACTTCTTCCTGCACTGCATCCATGCTCATGTTCAGAGAACCTTGGTGCATGCACTCTCGCA
The DNA here is from genome assembly GCF_035084215.1 of Heptranchias perlo. Taxonomy (NCBI): domain Eukaryota; kingdom Metazoa; phylum Chordata; class Chondrichthyes; order Hexanchiformes; family Hexanchidae; genus Heptranchias; species Heptranchias perlo. The sequence continues at coordinate 454,814 of NW_027138817.1, forward strand.
GGCCTGGTACCAACTCAGATCGGCAGATTGGTGAGGTCTGTTGTGCAGATTGGAGGATGTGGGATTTAGTAGTGCTCAACCTTTATTCAAGGCTTTCACATAACTCATCAGTGTGTAAACATAGGGATGGGATCTGCATCTATGTTTTATGTGTACGATGTCTGATGTCTGATCTCTGTTCAGACTCCGTGCAGACAGTAGACTGTTATTTTCAGCAAATATTGGGTACCAGCTACCTTTAAGAGATTTCGAAGAAACCTCCTCCCTTTAAGAGATTGAGCTCCCCCTGGTGGTGGAAAGTGTGAATTACATTGATTCCATGTGCAAGGCCTGGAATGGAACGCTGATTGCAGGTAAGAGCTCCCTTGGGTCCAAACTTGGGTCTTGCCTGTGCAGGGTCCGTCGGATCAGGGGTGTGAGCGCATCGCGTTACCACCGCCCAAAAACGGACCCTTATTGAATTTTTCCCCCTTTGTTTTTTCCAGTTATTGATCAGTGATCTGATTCGGGGTTTGTTTTTTCCAGTTATTGATCAGTGATCTTATTAAACAGATTGTTTTTTCCAGTTATTGACCAGTGATCTGATTGACCAGTGATCTGATTGACCAGTGATCTGATTGACCAGTTTGTTTTTTCCAGTTATTGATCAGTGATCTCGTTAAACAGATTGTTTTTTCCAGTTATTGATCAGTGATCAGATTGACCAGTTTGTTTTTTCCAGTTATTGATCAGTGATCTGATTGACCAGTTTGTTTTTTCCAGTTATTGATCAGTGATCTGATTGACCAGTTTGTTTTTTCCAGTTATTGACCAGTGATCTCATTAAACAGATTGTTTTTTCCAGTTATTGACCAGTGATCTGATTGACCAGTGATCTGATTGACCAGTGATCTGATTGACCAGTTTGTTTTTTCCAGTTATTGATCAGTGATTTGATTAAACAGTTTGGTTTCTTTCCAGTTATTGATCAGTGATCTCGTTAAACAGATTGTTTTTTCCAGTTATTGATCAGTGATCAGATTGACCAGTTTGTTTTTTCCAGTTATTGATCAGTGATCTGATTGACCAGTTTGTTTTTTCCAGTTATTGATCAGTGATCTGATTGACCAGTTTGTTTTTTCCAGTTATTGATCAGTGATCTGATTGACCAGTTTGTTTTTTCCAGTTATTGATCAGTGATCTCATTAAACAGTTTGTTTTTTTTCCAGTTATTGATCAGTGATCATTTAGTTGTTTTAAACCTCTCTATCTAATATACTTTTCATAGCCACAGAGTATCTGAGAGTTGGGGGGAAGACTCCTCTGGCACAAAGCAATCAGACACAGGAGACGAGGTTGGCAACAGACGTATCATCGAGGTGAGCAGATAGGCCGGGAGGGATTGTTATTCTCCATTCCCTTCCACTCCCAGAACAGAACATTCCAGGGTGTGACAGGGAGGTTTGTTTTACCCCCAGAGATTCTTTGCTGCAGACACCTCAGTTGTGATGACCGTTCAGTTAAGCCTTCTCTCCAAAAAGCGTCTCAAAATATTTCACATACAATGGGGGTCATTTTAATTTTGGCCAATAATGTAAAATGGGCGATATCGCACTGGCCGCCCGTTTTACACCCATGGCCAGTTTTCTCTTCCATTGACTTAAGAGTTTAACGACTCATCGGCAAGACGGCACCTCTGACAATGCAGCACTCCCTCAGTGCTGCACCACCGACAGTGCAGCACTCCCTCAGTGCTGCGCCTCCGACAGTGCAGCACTCCCTCAGTACCGTCCCTCCGACAGTGCAGCACTCCCTCGGTACCGCCCCTCCGACAGTGCAGCACTCCCTCGGTACCGCCCCTCTGACAGTGCAGCACTCCCTCGGTGCTGCCCCTCCGACAGTGCAGCACTCCCTCAGTATTGCCCCTCAGTCAATGCAGCACTCCCTCAGTACTGACCCTCCGACAGCGCAGCACTCCCTCAGTACTGACCCTCCGACAGCGCAGCACTCCCTCAGTACTGTCCCTCCGACAGTGCAGCACTCCCTCGGTGCTGCCCCTCCGACAGCGCAGCACTCCCTCAGTACTGCCCCTCCGACAGTGCAGCATTCCCTCAGTACTGACCCTCCGACAGTGCAGCATTCCCTCAGTACTGACCCTCCGACAGTGCAGCACTCCCTCGGTACCGCCCCTCTGACAGTGCAGCACTCCCTCGGTGCTGCCCCTCCGACAGTGCAGCACTCCCTCAGTATTGCCCCTCAGTCAATGCAGCACTCCCTCAGTACTGACCCTCCGACAGCGCAGCACTCCCTCAGTACTGACCCTCCGACAGCGCAGCACTCCCTCAGTACTGTCCCTCCGACAGTGCAGCACTCCCTCGGTGCTGCCCCTCCGACAGCGCAGCACTCCCTCAGTACTGACCTTCCAACAGTGCAGCGCTCCCTCAGTACTGACCCTCCGACAGTGCAGCACTCCCTCAGTACTGCCCCTCCGACAGTGCAGCATTCCCTCAGTACTGACCCTCCGACAGTGCAGCATTCCCTCAGTACTGACCCTCCGACAGTGCAGCACTCCCTCAGTACTGACCCTCCAACAGTGCAGCGCTCCCTCAGTACTGACCCTCCGACAGTGCAGCACTCCCTCAGTACTGCCCCTCCGACAGTGCAGCACTCCCTCAGTACTGCACCGGAGTGTCAGCTTAGATTATGTGCTCAAGTCTCTGAAATGGAGCTTGAACCCGTGAACTTCTGACTCAAAGGTGAGAGTGCTACCGCTGAGCCAAGCTGATCATGTAGTTCAGTTAGCACAGAAACCAGGCAGGGAAACTCATCCCTGAGTGAGGTCTGGGGTCTGGGGAACTCATCCATGTCCGTGTCCCTCTCAGTGAAGCCTGGGAGTAGGTCCCCAAGAGGTGGCCGGGAAGGCCCTGAAGTCTGGTTCCAGCACCTTTCTCTCCCCTTCCCCCAGACCTGCACAAGGTACTGAAGGATGAACATATCTTTAGCAGAGGGAGCCTCAGCCTCTGAAACACCATCTTACGTATGGTTTCGCACCGCTGGGCAGTCACTCAGAGAATCCAGGTGAATGATCAGGTGAATCGTATTCTGCTCACCCAGGCCCGAGCCAGTACCTCTGGCCCTAGGCCTTCTCCTCAATTCCAGAACTTTCTTTGAATGAAGTTGGCTTCCCTCTGTATGCAGGAAGAATCCCGCATCATCTTCTGACGCAAGCAAATCCCTCATATCAACACAGCGCGGCCGCAGCAACAGCGGATTTGGGTTACAGGACGACAGTGGGGTGAGGCGAGGGCCTGGGGCCCTGCTCACCATGGCAACAGCCTCACTGGTCAGCATGGACACTGTACTGGAGCAGACGAGGTAAGCAGTCTCATTCGGTTGCTGCTGATTGATCACAGACAAGAATGAAGCCAGCCTCACTGGCAGCTCGTGGTCGCGGGCAGGGTTGACCCGGCCATGCCCCCGAGACGGGCCAGGGCACAGCTCCGGCAAAGGCTTCTGGCTCAGGGCCTAAAGAATCAAAGAAAGCTATGGCACAGAAGGAGGCCATTTGGCCCATCGTGTCCATGCTGGTTGAAAATGAGCTATCCAGCTTAATCCCACTTTCCAGCACTTGGTCCGTAGCCCTGTAGGTTACAGCACTTCAAGTGCACATCCAAGTACTTTTTAAATGAGTTGAGGGTTTCTGCCTCTACCACCCTTCCAGGCAGTGAGTTCCAGACCCCCACCACCCTCTGGGTGAAAAAATCTCTCCTCAGTTCCCCTCTAATCCTTCTACCAATTACTTTAAATCTATGCCCCCTGGTCACTGACCCCTCTGCTAAGGGAAATAGGTCCTCCCTATCCACTCTACTGAATCCCCTCATAATTTTATATTAAATCTCCCCTCAGCCTCCTTTGTTCCAAAGAAAACAACCCCAGCCTATCCAATCTTTCCTCATAGCTAAAATTCTCCAGCCCTGGCAACATCCTCGTAAATCTCCTCTGTACCCTCTCTAGTGCAATCACATCTTTCCTGTAATGTGGTGACCAGAACTGTACACAGTACTCAAGCTGTGGCCTAATCAATGTTTTAGCATAACTTCCTGCTCTTATATTCTATGCCTCAGCTAATAAAGGAAAGTATCCCGTATGCCTTTTTAACCACCTTATCTACCTGTCCTGCTACCTTCAGGGATCTGTGGACATGCACTCCAAGGTCCCTCACTTCCTCTACACCTCTCAGTATCCTCCCATTTATTGTGTACTCCCTTGCCTTGTTTGCTCTCCCCAAATGCCTCCCCTCACACTTCTCCGGATTGAATTCCATCTGCCCACCTGACCAGTCCATTGATATCTTCCTGCAGTCTACAGCTTTCCTCCTCACTATCAACCACACAGCCAATTTTTGTATCATCTGCAAACTTTTTGATCAAGCCCCCCACATTCAAGTCCAAATCATTAATATATACCAGAAAAAGCAAGGGACCTACTACTGAGCCTTGTGGAACCCCGCCTTCCAGTCGCTAAAACACCCATCAACCATTACCCTTTGTTTCCTGTCACTGAGCCAATTTTGGATCCAACTAGCAACTATCCCTTGGATCCCATGGGCTTGTACTTTTTCTGACCAGTCTGCCAGGTGTCAAAAGCCTTGCTAAAATCCATGTAGACTACATCAAATACACTACCCTCATTGACCCTCCTTGTTACCTCCTCAAAAAATTCAATCAAATTAGTCAGACACGACCTTCCCTTAACAAATCCATGCTGACTGCCCTTGATTAACCTGTGCCTTTCTAAATGACGATTTATGCTGTCCCTCAGAATTGATTCCAATAGCGGGTGGGGGGAACATAGGAACAGGAGGAGGTCATTCAGCCCCTCGAGCCTGGTCTGCCATCCAATTAGATCCTGGCTTAGATCTTAACTCCATTTACCAGCCTTGGTTCTGTAACCCATAATACCCTTACCTAACAAAAATCGATCAAACTCAGTTTTGAAATTTTCACTTGACCTCCAGTCTCCACAGCTTTGTGGGGGAGAGAGTTCCAGATTTCCACTACCCTTTGTGTGAAGAAGTGCTTCCTGACATCATCCCTGAACGGCCCAGCTCTAATTTTATGTTCTGGACTCCCCCCACCAGAGGAAACAGTTTCTCTCTATCTGCCCTATCAACACCTTTAATCATCGTAAACACCTCAATTAGATCACCTCTTAATTTTCTCTGCTCAAGGGAATACAAGCCCAGTTTATGCAACCTGTCCTCATAATTTAATCCTTTTAGCACCGGTATCATTCTGGTGAATCTGCACTGCACCCCCTCCAAGGCCAATATATCCTTGACATTCAACGGCATTACCATTGCCGAATCCCCCACCATCATCATCCTGGGGTTCACCATTTACCAGAAACTTAACTGGACCAGCCACATAAATACTGTGGTACAAGAGCAGGTCAGAGGCTGGGTATTCTGCGGCGAGTGACTCACCTCCTGAATCCCCACTACCTTTCCAACATCTACGAGGCACAAGTCAGGAGTGTGATGGAATACTCTCCACTTGCCTGGATGAGTGCAGCTCCACCAACACTCAAGAAGCTCGACACCATCCAGGACAAAGCAGCCCGCTTGATTGGCATCCCATCTACCACCCTAAACATTCACTCCCTTCATCACCGGCACACTGTGGCTGCAGTGTGCACCATCCACAGGATGCACTGCAGCAACTCGCCAAGGCTTCTTCAACAGCACCTCCCAAACCTGCAACCTCCACCACCTAGAAGGACAAGAGCAGCAGGCACATGGGAACAACACCACCTGCACGTTCCCCTCCAAGTCACACACCATCCCGACTTGGAAATATATCGCTGTTCCTTCATTGTCGCTGGGTCAAAATCCTGGAACTCCCTTCCTAACAGCACTGTGGGAGAACCTTCACCACACAGACTGCAGCGGTTCAAGAAGGCGGCTCACCACCACCTTCTCGAGGGCAATTAGGGATGGGCAATAAATGCCGGCCTCGCCAGCGACGCCCACATCCCATGAATGAATAAAAAAAATCCTTCCTGAGGTGCGGTGCCCTTAACTGAATGTAGTACTCCAGATGGGGTCTAACCAGAGCTCTGTACAGCTGTAACATAACTTCCACCTCTTTGTATTCCAGCCCTCTTTAGATAAAGGATCAACATTCCATTAGCCTTTTTAATTATTTTTTGTACCTGTCCACTAGGTTTTAGTGATCTCTGTACTTGGACCCCTAAATCCCTCTGCTCCTCCACAGTTCCTAGATTCTCACCATTTAGAAAATATTCTGATCTCTCTTTCTCTGGTCCAAAGTGGATGACCTCACACTTCCCCACACTAAACTCCATCGACCACAGTTTTTTCCCATCACTTAATCTATCAATCTTCCTCTGCACTATTTACTGTGCCACCTAACAGTGTCGTCAACAAACTTGGATAAACAGCTCTCTGTTCCTTCATCTAAGTTATTTATAAACATAGTGAAAAGTTCAAGTCCCAGAACAGACCCCTGGGGAACACCACTTGTCACATCCAGCCGATCTGAGTATCTACCCTTTATCCCCACTCTCTGTCTCCTACCTCCCAACCAATTTCCAACCAAATCAAAAAGGCTACCTCCAATTCTGTGCACTCTCGTGGTGGGGGGACACAGGGGGGATGCTTGAAGAGCCCAGCAATCACAGACCCAGCTTCCCGCAGCACCCTCACCCTCCCCCTTCCTCCCCTCCCCCTCTCCTCCCCACCCCCCCACCCCCACTTCATGCAGGAGAGCTGTAACTGGCCTGGAAGATGGACCGTCCGATCTAAAGCCTGGATTTTGCAACTCACCTTTTACCCCACTGGGTTTCCACGGTGTTAAAGTGACTCTGATCAAAGAATTGGCCACAGTGCTTTCAGTGTACGATAATGACAGGGAACACGTGTTACCTTGACAGAGACGTGGTGAATATTCAGGAGGGGCTCTCCAAGGTCCCACCCCTGCCCAAGGCCCACCCATCATTGCTTCAAAGCACCGCAGCGAACCGCAAGAGAGACAAGGTACAGAGACTCCAGAAACTCTCGGCAAGAGCCCACGGGTTGGCACTGCCCAAAGGGGTGAGCGGGAGAACGGTGGTGATACACCAGGCCAGCTGGGCAACAGCGCATGAGAGGCACCCGTCGGAACCCACCGCTGCAGGCGGCACAGCCGGGCATGGGCTGGCACCACACAGGAAATCCCGGGAAACACAGCCCAAGAACTCTGAGACACAGATTCAGGTCAAACAGAACCTGCTGGTGGAAACGCTCAAACACCAACTGTCCACCGTCTACCTGCGGGAGGAGGGCGAGCAGCATACGCACTCCGCAAGGCCTCAAAACACCAGTACCGCTATTTAACCACAAGAACCCTGGCTCAGCTCCTGGCTGGGTCAGCTCAACACCGACACACCCAGACACACCGCCTCACACCCGGTCACACCGACACACACCCGGTCACACCGACACACACCCGGTCACACCGACACACCCAGACATACCGCCTCACACCGACACACCCAGACATACCGCCTCACACCCGGACACACACCCGGTCACACCGACACACACCCGGTCACACCGACACACACCCGGTCACACCGACACACACCCGGTCACACCGACACACACCCGGTCACACCGACACACCCAAACACACCGTCTCACACCGACACACTGACCCACCGTCTCACACCGACACACTGACCCACCGTCTCACACCGACACACTGACCCACCGTCTCACACTGACCCACCGTCTCACACCGACACACTGACCCACCGTCTCACACCGACACACTGACCCACCGTCTCACACCGACACACTGACCCACCGTCTCACACCGACACACTGACCCACCGTCTCACACCGACACACGGACCCACCGTCTCACACCGACACACGGACCCACCGTCTCACACCGACACACTGACCCACCGTCTCACACCGACACACTGACCCACCGTCTCACACCGACCCACTGACCCACCGTCTCACACCGACACACTGACCCACCGTCTCACACCGACACACTGACCCACCGCCTCACACCGACACACTGACCCACCGCCTCACACCGACACACTGACCCACCGTCTCACACCGACACACTGACCCACCAACTCACACCGACCCACATGGACACACTGACCCACCATCTCACACCGACACACATGGACACACTGACCCACCATCTCACACCGACACACATGGACACACTGACCCACCATCTCACACCGACACACTGACCCACCATCTCACACCGACACACATGGACACACTGACCCACCATCTCACACCGACACACATGGACACACTGACCCACCATCTCACACCGACACACATGGACACACTGACCCACCATCTCACACCGACACACATGGACACACTGACCCACCATCTCACACCGACACACATGGACACACTGACCCACCATCTCACACCGACACACATGGACACACTGACCCACCATCTCACACCGACACACATGGACACACTGACCCACCATCTCACACCGACACACTGACCCACCATCTCACACCGACACACATGGACACACCGACCCACCATCTCACACCGACACACATGAACACACCGACACACCATCTCACACCGACACACATGGACACACTGACCCACCATCTCACACCGACACACATGGACACACTGACCCACCATCTCACACCGACACACATGGACACACTGACCCACCGTCTCACACCAACACACATGGACACACCGTCTCACACCGACACACATGGACACACTGACCCACCATCTCACACCGACACACATGGACACACTGACCCACCATCTCACACCGACACACATGGACACACTGACCTACCATCTCACACCGACACACATGGACACACTGACCCACCATCTCACACCGACACACATGGACACACTGACCCACCATCTCACACCGACACACATGGACACACTGACCCACCATCTCACACCGACACACTGACCCACCATCTCACACCGACACACATGGACACACTGACCCACCATCTCACACCGACACACATGGACACACTGACCCACCATCTCACACCGACACACATGGACACACTGACCCACCATCTCACACCGACACACATGGACACACTGACCCACCATCTCACACCGACACACATGGACACACTGACCCACCATCTCACACCGACACACATGGACACACTGACCCACCATCTCACACCGACACACATGGACACACTGACCCACCATCTCACACCGACACACTGACCCACCATCTCACACCGACACACATGGACACACCGACCCACCATCTCACACCGACACACATGAACACACCGACACACCATCTCACACCGACACACATGGACACACTGACCCACCATCTCACACCGACACACATGGACACACTGACCCACCATCTCACACCGACACACATGGACACACTGACCCACCGTCTCACACCAACACACATGGACACACCGTCTCACACCGACACACATGGACACACTGTCTCACACCGACACACATGGACACACTGACCCACCATCTCACACCGACACACATGGACACACTGACCCACCATCTCACACCGACACACATGGACACACTGACCTACCATCTCACACCGACACACATGGACACACTGACCCACCATCTCACACCGACACACATGGACACACTGACCCACCAACTCACACCGATGCACATGAACACACCGACACACATGGACACACTGACCCACCAACTCACACTGATGCACATGGACACACTGACACACCAACTCACACTGACACACATGGACACACTGACCCACCAACTCACACCGATGCACATGAACACACTGACCCACCATCTCACACCGACACACATGGACACACTGACCCACCATCTCACACCAACACACATGGACACACTGACCCACCAACTCACACCGATGCACATGAACACACCGACACACCATCTCACACCGACACACATGGACACACTGACCCACCATCTCACACCGACGCACATGGACACACTGACCCACCAACTCACACTGATGCACATGGACACACTGACCCACCAACTCACACCGATGCACATGGACACACTGACACACCAACTCACACTGACACACACTGACACACCGTCACACCCTCAGAAAGAAAAGAAAATTTCCACTTGTACATTTTTGGAAGATTTAATTTTAAAACGATTAGATATTTTTTAAACTGATTTTGTACTTGAATGTGTGAATGATACCAGGGCAGTGGTTGTGATCTCCAGATTATACTGCAAGTTACTTCCTCCTACTGACAGGGGTCTGTCGCAGGTTAGACAGCCGCAGACAATCTCAACCACCAATTGACAATGGTGCAGGGGGAGTCCACCGGTCAAAATGAACTTGGTACCACGAGCTTCGCGCACGTAATCCCTGTCCCTGTACCAGGATGGAATTCTGCACTGAATCCCTGTCCCCACATGAGTACGGAATCCTATATCGATTCCCTGTACTGAATTCCCTGTATCGATCCCCTGTACTACATTCCATCCATCGAAACCCTGTACTGAATTACCTGTATCGAACCCCTGTACTGAATTCCTTGTATGGAATCCCTGTATCGAATCCCTGAACTGAATTCCCTGTATCGATTCCCTGTACTGAATTCCTTGTATGGAATCCCTGTATCGAATCCCTGAACTGAATTCCCTGTATCGATTCCCTGTACTGAATTCCGTATAACAAATCCCTAGTGTAGAGATATACTGAAATCCCTCTATCGAATCCCTATCCTGAATTCCCAATATCGAATCCCTGTACTGAATTCCCTGTATCAAATTCCCTATATGAACATATGAATTAAGAGCAGGAGTAGGCCATTCAGCCCCTTGAGCCTGCTTTGCCATTTGATAAGATCATGGCTGATCTGATTGTGACCTGAACCCTACTTTCCCGTCTACCTACTATAACCTTTGAATCCCTTGTTAATCAGGAATCTATCTAACTCAGCCTTAAAAATATTCAATGACCCTGCCTCCACCGCTCTCTGGGGGAGGGAGTCCCACAGACTCACGACCCTCAGAGAAAAAATTTCTCCTCATCTCCGTCTTAAATGTGAGACCCCTTATTTTTAAACTGTGGCCCCTAGTTCTAGTCTCTCCCACAAGGGGAAACATCCTCTCAGCATCTACCCCTTCTAGTCCCCTCGGGATCTTATATGTTTCAATAAGATCACCTCTCATTCTTCTAAACTCCAGTGTATACAGGCCCAACTTGTCCAACCTTTCCTCATAAGATAACCCCCCTCATCCCAGGAATCAGCCGAGTGAACCTTCTCTGAACCGCCTCTAAAGCAATTATGTCCTTTCTTAAATAAGGAGACCAAAACGGCACATAGTATTCTAGATGTGGTCTCACCAATGCCCTGTACAACTGCAGCAAAACATCTCTACTTTTATATTCCATTCCCCTTGCAATAAATGACAACATTCCATTTGCCTTCCTAATCACTTGCTGTACCTGCATACTAACTTTTTGTGATTCATGTGCTAGGACACCCAGATCCCTCTGTACCTCAGAGTTCTGCAATCTCTCTCCATTTAAATAACATACTGCTTTTCTATTCCTCCTGCCAAAATGGACAAGTTCACATTTTCCCACATTATACTCCATCTACCAAATTTTTGCCCACACTTAACCTATCTGTATCCCTTTGCAGACTCCTTATGTCCTCTTCACAACTTACTTTCCTACCTACCTTTGTGTTATCAGCAAATTTAGCAAACCATACATTCGGTCCCTTCATCCAAGTCATTGATATAGATTGTAAATAGTTGAGGCCCAAGCACTGATCCCTGTGGCACTCCACTCGTTACATCTTGACAACCTGAAAATGACCCATTTATGCCGACTCTGTTTCCTGTTAGCTAACCAATCCTTTATCCATGCTAATATGTTACCCCCACACCATGAGCTCTTATTTTGTGTCGTAGCTTTTGATGTGGCACCTTTTCAAAAACCTTCTGGAAATCCAAGTACACCACATCCACAGGATCCCCTTTATCCACATTGCTTGTTACTTCCTCAAAGAACTCTAATAAATTAGTCAAACACGACTTCCCTTTCACAAAGCCGTGTTGACTCTGCCTGACTGCATTGAGATTTTCTAAGTGCTCTGCTATAACCTCCTTAATAATAGATTCTAGCATTTTCCCTATGACAGATGTTAAGCAAACTGGCCTGTAGTTTCCTGCTTTCTGTCTCCCTCCTTTCTTGAATAAAGGAGTTACATTCGCTATTTTCCAATCTGATGGGACCTTCCAGAATCTAGGGAATTTTGGAAAATTAATACCAATGCATCTACTATCTCTGCAGCCACTTTTTAAGACCCGAGGATGAAGTCCGTCAGGACCTGGGGACTTGTCAGCTTTTAGTTCTAATATTTTTTTCAGAACCCTTTCCCTGGTGATTGTAAATGTTTTAAATTCCTCCCTCCCTTTCACCTCTTGATTTACAATTATTTCTGGCATGTTTTTTGTATCCTCTACAGTGAAGACGGACGCAAAATATCTGTTCAATTCATCCGCCATTTCCTTATTCTCCATTATTAATTCCCCAGACTCACTCTCTAGAGGACCAACGCTCACTTTACTTACTCTTTTCCTTTTTAAATACCTGTAGAAACTCTTACTATCTGTTTTTATATTTCTAGCTAGCTTTCCCTCGCACTCTAATTTCTCCCTCCTTATTATTCATTTAGTCATTCTTTGCTGTTTTTTATATTCTGACCAATCTTCTGACCTGCCACTAATCTTCGTGGAATTGTATGCTTTTTCTTTCAATTTGATACTATCTTTAACTTCCTTAGTTAGCCACAGATGGTACATCCTTCCCCTAGAGTCTTTCTTTCTCACTGGAATGCATCTTTGCTGAGTGTTATGAAATATCTCATTAAATGTCTGCCACTGCATCTCTACTGACCTATCCTTTAACCTAATTTCCCACTTCACTTTAGCCAGCTCTGTCTTCATGCCCTCATAATTGCCCTTATTTAAGTTTAAAACACTAGTCTTAAACTTACTCTTCTCTCCCTCAAACTGAATGCAAAATTCAATCATATTGTGATCACTGCTACCTAGAGGCTCCTCTACAATGAGGTCATTAATTAATCCTGTCTCATTACACAGTACCAGATCTAGAATAGCCTGCTCTCTGGTTGGTTCTAGAACCTGCTGCTCTAAGAAACTCTATGTCACTGGGGGTGTGTCATTATTAACAGGGGGTCCCTGGGAGCGTGTCAGTATTTACAGAGGGACCCCCGAGAATGTATTAGTATTTACAGGGGGCCAGGAGTGTGTCAGTATTTACAGGGGTTCCCTTGGGAGCACTCTACAAACTCATCTTCCAGGCTACCTTTGCCAATCACATTCTTCCAATCTATATGTAGATTAAAATCACCCATGATTATCGCTGTTCCTTTCTCACAAGCCCCCATTATTTCTTCCTGTATACCCTGTCCTATAGTGTGGTTACTGTTAGGGGGCCTTTGAACTACTCCCACAAGTAACTTCTTGCCTTTACTATTTCTTATCTCTCCCCAAACTGATTCTATATCTTGGTCTTTAGGACTGAGATCATTTCTCTCTATTATACTCATCTCATCCTTAATTAACGGAGCTACCTCTCCACCTTTTCCCAGCTTCCTGTCCTTCCGAAATGTCAAGTACCCTTGAATATTCAGGTTCTAGCCTTTGTCATCTTGCAGCCATGTCTCTGTAATGGCTATCAGATTGTACATAGTTATTTCTATTTGAGCCGTCAATTCATCCATTTTGTTACGAATGCTACGCGCATTCAGATACGAAGCCTTTAGTGCTGTCTTTTTACTATTTTTGCAACCTCTAGCGTTACCTGCTGGCGTACTCTTAAGTTTGCATGCTTTGTCCCTTCCTGCCACTCTCTAATTATCATTTCCCTTATTGCTACCTTGCTCTCTTGCCTTGTCTTCTTTCTTTAATTTATCACATCTTCCCTTACTTGATCCCTCACCCCCACTATTTAGTTTAAAGTCTTCTCTACTGCCCTAGTTATTCGGTTTGCCAGAACACTGGTCCCAGCACAGTTCAGATGAAGGCCGTCCCAATGATACATCTCCCACTTTCCCCAGTACTGGTGCCAGTGCCCCATGAATTGAAACCCACTTCTCCCACACCAATCTTTGAGCTACAAATTTAACTCTCTAATCTTATTTACTCTATGCCAATTTGCTCGTGGCTCAGGTAATAATCCAGAGGTTATTACCTTTGAGGTTCTGCTTTTTAATTTAGCCCCTAGCTGCTCATACTCCCTAAGCAGAACCTCTTCCCTCGTCCTACCTGTGTCGTTGGTACCTACATGGACTATGACAACTGGATCCTCTCCCTCCCGCTGCAAGTTCCTCTCCAGCCCAGAGCAGATGTCCCGAACCCTGGCACCGGGCAGGCAACACAGCCTTCTGGACTCTCGTTCTCGGCTGCAGAGAACTGTGTCTATCCCCTTGACTAAACTGTCCCTTACTACCACTACATTCCTACTAACTCCCCCCGTTTGAATGGCTTCCTGTACCATAGTGCCACGGTCAGTTTGCTCTTCCACCCTGCAGCCCCTCCTTTCGTCCATACAGGCAGCAAGCACCTCAGACCTGTTGGACAATTGCGAAGGCGGAGGCTCCTCCACGTCTATCTTGTCGATCCCCTTACCTGCCTCACTCGCAGTCACACCCTCCTGTCCCTGACCACTGACCAATTCATGATGTGGAGATGCCGGTGATGGACTGGGGTGGACAAATGTAAGGAATCTTACAACACCAGGTTATAGTCCAACAGTTTTATTTGAAAATCACAAGCTTTCGGAGCTTTCCTCCTTCATCAGGTGCGTGTGGGATTCCTTGAAAGGTACCGCACACACGCTACACATAACCCCACCAGCAGAAAAAATAGTTATCTGTTTTTAATACAACTGGTCATTCTCTCTCTTTCTCTTCCTTTCGGATGTTTCTCCCTCTCTCTCTCTCTCTGGGTTCTGGCCGTTTGTATATTCAGTAGTCTTGTATCTGATGTCTCTCTGTCTGAACACTATTCAACAGTCTTTGATTGCCTTGATAACGGGCAGTTGGAAAGATCATCTGTGATCACCAGGCATTGTTCTCTGTCTATATATGCGGTAAATTTCAAGGAATCCCACACACTCCTGACGAAGGAGGAAGCCTCCGAAAGCTTGTGATTTTCAAATAAAACTGTTGGACTATAACCTGGTGTTGTAAGATTCCTTACAACTGACCAATTCAGACGACCTTATCCTAAGGGGGGTGGGACTGCCTCCTGGAATCGAATGTCCAGGTATTTTTCCCCCTCCCTGATGTGTCGCAGTGTCTGCAGCTCAACCTCCATTTCAATGAATTCCCTACATCGAATCCCTGTACTGAATTCCTGGAATTAATTCGTGTACTGAATTCCCTATATCACATCCCTGTGCTGAATTCCCTATAACAAATCCCTGTACTGAATTCCCTATAACAAATCCCTGTGCTGAATTCCCTATAACAAATCCCTGTACTGAATTCCCTATAACAAATCCCTGTGCTGAATTCCCTATAACAAATCCCTGTGCTGAATTCCCTATAACAAATCCCTGTGCTGAATTCCCTATAACAAATCCCTGTGCTGAATTCCCTATAACAAATCCCTGTACTGAATTCCCTATAACAAATCCCTGTACTGAATTCCCTATAACAAATCCCTGTATTGAATTCCCTATAACAAATCCCTGTACTGAATTCCCTATAACAAATCCCTGTGCTGAATTCCCTATAACAAATCCCTGTGCTGAATTCCCTATAACAAATCCCTGTACTGAATTCCCTATAACAAATCCCTGTACTGAATTCCCTATAACAAATCCCTGTATTGAATTCCCTATAACAAATCCCTGTACTGAATTCCCTATAACAAATCCCTGTGCTGAATTCCCTATAACAAATCCCTGTACTGAATTCCCTATAACAAATCCCTATACTGAATTCTCTATATCAAATCCCTGTACTGAATCCCCTGTACCGAATCCCTGGACTGAATTCCCTATAATAATTCCCTTTATTGAATCTCATAGAGTCATAGAGTTATACAGCACGGATAGAGGCCCTTCGGCCCATCGTGTCCGCGCCGGCCATCAGCCCTGTCCACTCTAATCCCATATTCCAGCATTTGGTCCGTAGCCTTGTTGGCTATGGCATTTCAAGTGCTCATCCAAATGCTTCTTGAATGTTGTGAGGGTTCCTGCCTCCACAACCCTTTCAGACAGTGAGTTCCAGACTCCAACCACCCTCTGGGTGAAAAAGTTCTTTCTCAAATCCCCTCTAAACCTCCCGCCTTTTACCTTGAATCTATGTCCCCTTGTTATAGAACCCTCAACGAAGGGAAAAAGCTCCTTAGTATCCATCCTATCTGTGCCCCTCATAATTTTGTACACCTCAATCATGTCCCCCCTCAGCCTCCTCTGCTCCAAGGAAAACAAACCCAATCTTCCCAGTCTCTCTTCATAGCTGAAGCGCTCCAGCCCTGGTAACATCCTGGTGAATCTCCTCTGCACCCTCTCCAAAGCGATCACATCCTTCCTGTAGTGTGGCGACCAGAACTGCACACAGTACTCCAGCTGTGGCCTAACCAGTGTTTTATACAGCTCCATCATAACCTCCTTGCTCTTATATTCTATGCCTCGGCTAATAAAGGCAAGTATCCCATATGCCTTCTTTACCACCTTATCTACCTGTTCCGCCGCCTTCAGGGATCTGTGAACTTGCACACCAAGATCCCTCTGACCCTCTGTCTTGCCTATGTCGAAGTCTCTGGAGTGGGTCTTGAACCCACATCCTTCTGACTCAGAGGCGACGGTGCTACCCACTGAGCCAAGGCTAAGAAGTTATTTAAATCAGTTCCAGAATACTGGCTGATGTGTATTGGACCAAAAATTGGCCTACCACCTCTGGCACCTGGGTTTAAATCCAGCCTGATGTCTGGGATGAGAATCTCCTCTATCGATTGCCAGTCCACTCACTAATGGGAACAGTACAAAACCATCGCTAATTTAGCAGAAACTGTCAAACTAAAAAGCCTTACCTGCCCTGGGAGTGTTTGATGGGACAGTGTAGAGGGAGCTTTACTCTGTATCTAACCCGTGCTGTACCTGCCCTGGGAGTGTTTGATGGGACAGTGTAGAGGGAGCTTTACTCTGTATCTAACCCTGTACCTGCCCCGGGAACATAAGAACATAAGAACATAAGAAATTGGAGCAGGAGTAGGCCAATCGGCCCCTCGAGCCTGCTCCGCCATTCAATAAGATCATGGCTGATCTGATCCCAACCACAAATGTAAAGAACACAAGAAGTCGGAGCAGGACCCGGCCACATAGCCCCTGGGCCCTCTCCGCCACCCACAGGGCATTGACCGATCCGAACTCAGCTTCATGTCCAATTTCCTGCCCGCTCCCCATAACCCCTACACTGGGACAGTGTAGAGGGAGCTTTACTCTGTATCTACCCGTGCAGTACCTGCCCTGGGAGTATTTGATGGGACAGTGTAGAGGGAGCTTTACTCTGTATCTACCCGTGCAGTACCTACCCTGGGAGTGTTTGATGGGACAGTGTAGAGGGAGCTTTACTTTGTATCTAACCCGTGCTGTACCTGCCCTGGGAGTATTTGATGGGACAGTGTAGAGGGAGCTTTACTCTGTATCTAACCCGTGCTGTCCCTGCCCTGGGAGTGTTTGATGGGACAGTGTAGAGGGAGCTTTACTCTGTATCTAAGCCATGTTGTAGCTCTACCACCTAGAAGGACAAGGGCAACAGGCGCATGGGAACACCACCACCCGCATGTTCCCCTCCAAGTCACACACCATCCTGACCAGGACATATATCGCCGTTCCTTCATCGTCGCTGGGTCAAAATCCTGGAACTCCCTTCCTAACAGCACTGTGGGAGAACCGTCACCACACGGACTGCACGACTGAAGAAGGCGGCTCACCACCAGTTTCTCAGGGCAATTAGGGACAGGCAATAAATGCGGCCTTGCCAGCGACGCCCACGTCCTGAGAACGAATAAAAACCAAGATGCTGAAACCCTGTACACTCTGGAGGGAGAAGTTTAGAGAGGAGAAAAGGGCAGTGAAATCAGAGGAGAGGAGCTGAGATGGAGGTTGAAATTGCTGAGGAGGAATTGCTGAGTGCAGAGGCTGAGGGAGGAAAGGAGGATATCTGGGGGGAGGAAAGGAGGATATCTGGGGGGAGGAAAGGAGGATATCTGGGGGGAGGAAAGGAGGATATCTGGGGGGAGGAAAGGAGGATATCTGGGGGGAGGAAAGGAGGATATCTGGGGGAAGAAAAGTGGGGTGGGGTGGGGTGGGGTGGGCTCAATCATGATGAGGCGCTCGAATAATGAGAAGGTGCTGGAGGATAGGGGGACAGACTCAGCAGTGATTTGGTCATAAGGGGCTCACTGAGCAGGACAGGCGGTGAAAGTATAACCAGGTGGGGAGGCTTCGGTAAGGGGACACGGTGGTGCCAGTGAGAGCTAAGTTTCAGTCAAAGCCAGGACGTCAGTGCAATCATCCACAATAAAGTCATGGATAGCAAGGGCCCATTTACCACCTAAACATGTAACTGTGGTAAAATCGTCTTGTTACTATCTCAATATATAACTGAGCAGAAAGGAGAACCAGCTCCCACAGCAAAACATAACCACAGTCATCGATACCAGTCGTGGTACAATTTATCACTTGTTACCATTCAAAAACATAACTCATCATAAATAATCACTCGCTTTAATTCAAATACTTAACTTGTGTAAATGATCACTGGTTACTATTTAAAATCCATAACTAAGCATAACAAACGTCCTGTTAACAACACTTGTGTAAATGATCACTTGTCACTATTGAAACCCGTAACTAGGAATACATACTAAATTTGTACCATTCACTTCTTATCCTTCGGGAAAGTAACTGCTACATATCATCACTTGTTACCACATATCTAGATCCAACTAAACACAAATCTCAAAAAAGTGAAATAGTGCACATTCTGGAAATCTGAAGGCAGAAAGTGGTGGAAATGCTCAGCAGGTCAGGCGGCATCTGTGGAGAGAGGAAGGGACGATTAACGCTTCAGGTCGATGACTTATCTTCAGAACCGGGAGATGGTACAGATAAACAGCTTATAAGATGGAACAGAGCCAGGGAAAGGGGCGGGGAGACAAAAAAAAGGAGATAATTAGATGGAGGGAGAGGAGATGATTAAATGACCAAAGTGATAATGGTGCAAGGCATAAAGGGAGGCAATAATGAGAGAAACGTGACACTCAGGGGATGTGTGAATGGTTACAGCAGAATAGCAGAGGGGGAAGAGAAGTATGGAAAATCTGGCAGAGTGAAACAGGCTCCAGTGACCCAGGAATGTGGCGGAAAAAAGCTCAGGCAGACCCCAGGGGTGAGGACCCCTCGGCCAGTCCATCCCAAGCACCAACCCGTTCCAGGTGGCGCTGGTGTACCCATCCCATAGCACCAACACCTGCTGTCCAAGAGAAAATGGGAGTAGCAGTTAAGGTCTGAAGTGGTTAAAGTCAATGTTACGGCCAGAGGACTGTAAAGTGCTGAGTGGAAAGATACGGTGCTGTTCCTCGAGCTTGCGTGAGCTTCAGTGGAACAGTGTAGGAAGCCAAGGATAGAGAAGTCAGAGTGGGAGTGGGAAGGACAATCAAAGTGCCAAGCGACAGGGACTCAGGGTCACACTTGGGAATGGCACGGAGGTGTTCAGCAAAGCCATCACCCAATCTGTCTTTGGTTTCCCGATGTAGAGACCGAACCGTGAGCGGAAAATACAGTATAGTGGAGAACTCGCAAGTCAATCACGGTCTCACCCGGAAGAAGTATAGGGACATAGGAATTGCTAGACAAAAAAAAGGCCAAGGTCTATCTAGTTCACCTTCTACCATCCTGGTCGTCACACGATACAACGATGATGGATTTGTTGTTTGATCATAGCAATCAATCTCTATCAATGAGTCTCCAACAGACCCAGACACGAGGCAAGGAAAACCCTCAGTGGTGGAGAGATTTGGGAACCATAGGTCCAAAGTCACCTGTTCCTCTCAAGCCTCATACACTTACCACATCATGTCCCAAATTACACATCTGGGATTCTGGATGGTGGTGTAGGAGGAGGAGAATGGGCAGGTGTTGCATCTAAACACACATCTCCATTTGAATAAGTAACTGGTATAATCTACCCTTGTTCAAATTCAAATACGTCACTGGTGCAAATAGATACTTGTTAGCTTTCAAATACATATCTCGTGTAAATAATCACTTGTTATTGTTCAAACTAGTAGTTGTGTACAGACAATTATTTCTAGGCCATCAAATAAGTGACTGCAGTAAGAAATCACTGATCACCATTCACATATTAACTGAAGATGAAAAAAAACTAACTTCTTGTTTAAAGATGTGATTGTTGTGAATAATCATGCATTTACGTTTCTTGTGTAAGTTGTTACATATCAGTACTGAAATAGAACTGGGAATAACTATTGACTTGTTATCCCTCGCGTGGAAAAAAAATCACATCATCATTCAGAAACATTCTTGCTACAAATCACTTGTGCCTTTCAAACACACATCATATAAACGCTCATTTGTTCTGGAGGGAAATACGGAGAAGGGTGTTGATTGTTGATCCACTGGTGGAGTCCATGGGGGCAGTGGTGGGAGGGGAGGAGGTTGGTGAGATTAGCTTTCTGCAGGTGCTGGGTGGGGCAATTGGAGTTGCTGCTTATAAGGAGGCAGCGACGAGTGCCTGGACGGGCCCTTTGGAGAGTCACGAGAGAGGCACAGAGGGAAGCTGTGGGCTTATCCAAGAGGGAGTCAAGCCTGGGATGGTGGACGGAGAGTAGGAAGGTAGAGGAATAGGGATGGGATGGGGGGGGGGTTAGGGATGGGGGGGGGGTTAGGGATGGGGGGGGGGGTTAGGGATGGGGGGGGGGTTAGGGATGGGGGGGGGGTTAGGGATGGGGGGGGGGGGGGGGGGGTTAGGGATGGGGGGGGGGGGGGGGGTTAGGGATGGGGGGGGGGGGGGGGGGTTAGGGATGGGGGGGGGGGGGGGGGTTAGGGATGGGGGGGGGGGGGGGGGGTTAGGGATGGGGGGGGGGGGGGGGGGGTTAGGGATGGGGGGGGGGGGGTTAGGGATGGGGGGGGGGGGGGGGGGGGGGTTAGGGATGGGGGGGGGGGGGGTTAGGGATGGGGGGGGGGGGGGGGGTTAGGGATGGGGGGGGGGGGGGGGTTAGGGATGGGGGGGGGGGGGGGGGTTAGGGATGGGGGGGGGGGGGGGGGGGGTTAGGGATGGGGGGGGGGGGGGGGTTAGGGATGGGGGGGGGGGGGGTTAGGGATGGGGGGGGGGGGGGTTAGGGATGGGGGGGGGGGGGGGGGTTAGGGATGGGGGTGGGGGGGGTTAGGGATGGGGGGGGGGGTTAGGGATGGGGGGGGAAACAACGTACCCGAGATGGGAGAAATGGAAGGTGGCTTGGTGTCGGAGGGGAGGTGGGACGAGGGACAAGAGAAAGGCCCGAGAGGAGAAAAAAAGGAGATAGAAGTAGTGGGCTTGGGTGCAGAGCGGCAACCAAAAGGCTCACACGAAAGGACAGAGAGGATACTGCGCTACATTGTTGTGGCAGAGATTAGGAGAGACACATTCTTTGTCATAAAGAGGGCAGTCTCAGCAGCCCAGGTAATGAAACAGAATCAGACAGTCTCAGCAGGTAACAACAGCACCCAACACATGTACTCTCTGTATTCCTCCTGTACACTCAGTCACTCCCCTGTACCCCCACCCCACATAGACACTGCATCCTCCTGTACACATAGGAACAGGAGTAAGCCATTCAGCCCCTCGAGCCTATTCCGTCAGTCAGCGAGATCATGGCTGATCTGTGACTTGACTCCTTTTACCCGCCTTGGCTCCATATCCATTAATACCCTTGGCTAGCAAAAATCCATCGATCTCAGGTTTAAAATTATTAATTGAGCTAGCGAGCATGAGCTAGGAAATTACAGAGAGGTGCAAAAGCTATAGAGTACTGATAACTGGGGACTTCAACTATCCTAAAATAGACTGGATAACAATATCCTGTTGACCAGAAGTCACCGGTTAACGGTTTTAGCTTAGTACACAGAGGAAGAGTCAATTCTCTCTTAATTCTCAATTCGCTTTATTAACGTTATTAGATCATGTACATACCGCTTATACGTCTAGTTAGATATAGGCATGTAGTTTACAGCAGGTTATACAGGTTTATACTCAAACTAGGATTTAAACGCACACCCACTAGGTTTCTCTATTAATACTCCCCGAGTATCAGGCTTTAAACGCACACCCACTAGGGTTCCTATTAATACTCCCCGAGTATCAGGCTTTAAACGCACACCCACTAGGGTTCCTGACGACACTCCCAGAGTGGTCCCAGAATAGAAAGGATATTATATTACCCGGAAAGGAGAGACGCTGCTGGCCAGGCAATTCTCCCTCTTACTCCCGACGTCGTCTCCACGTCCTTGACGCAAGGTTCCTACTTCCACGAGGGTTAGTTTCCAGAGTCTCCCAGAGTCTCCTTCACAAACAAAGACACACCAACAAAAACACTCTCACTCTCACTCTCACTCTCACTCTCACTCACAAACAAAGACACACACTGACCCCAAGCCAGCAACTCTTCAGTTTTTATTTCCCAAGTCTGTCTTTTCGAACGATGCTGTCTTCTCCGGTTGGCTCAGAGTTGCTGGAGTGACCGATGTCATTCCCTGATTGACTCTGTTCCAAGGGCCCAGGTAGCATCACCGTTTCTTTGTCTCTGTAAGAAGCGGAACGAATTCAAACCGGTTCTGGCCAGTTCAGACCAGTGACTGAACTCCAGGTCACCTCAGTTCAAAAGGTCAGTGTCTTTGTTAGCACTTTGAATTCAGCTCAGCAGTCTTCTGCAGCCTCTGGCCAACATCTCAATAACAATAATAATAACAGAGGGGGGAAGAATTTTTGAAATGTGTTCAGGATAACTTTCTTAACCAGTACATTTCTGGCCCAACGAGGAAGGAGGCATTGCTGGACTTGGTTCTAGGGAATGAGGCGGGCCAAGTGGAGCAAGTGTGTGTGGGGGAACATTTAGGGAGCAGCAATCATAGAATCATAAGGTTTAGGATAACTATGGAAAAGGACACGGACCACTCTAAAGTAAATACTCAATTGGAGGAGGGCCAATTTCAATGGGATGAGAACAGATCTGGCCCGGGTAAATTGGAATCAAAGATTGGCAGGCAAAACTGTAATTGAACAGGAGGTGATTCGGGTACAGTCTAGGTACATTCCCATGAGGCAGAAAGGTAGGGCAACTAAAGCCAGAACTCCCCGGATGACAAAAGAGATAGTGAGTAAGATGGAGAAGAAAAAAGGTGTGTCTAACAGATGTCAGGTTGATAACACAAGTGAGAACCAGACAGGATATAGAAAGTTCAGAGAGGAAGTGAAAAAGGAAATGAGGGGCAAAGAGAGAGTATGAGAATAGACTGGCGGCCAACATAAAGGGGAATCCAAAAGTCTTCTGTAGGAATGTAAACGGTAAATGGGTAGTAAGTGGAGGCGTGGGGCCGATTAGGGACCATAAAGGAGATCTACTCGTGGAGGCAGAGGGGATGGCTGAGGTACTAAATGAGTACTTTGCATCCGTCTTTACCAAGGAAGAAGATGCTGCCAGAGTCTCAGTAAAGGAAGATATAGTTGAGATACTGGATGGGCTAAAAATTGCTAAAGAGGAGGTACTTGAAAGGCTAGCTGTATTTAAAGTAGATAAGTCATCCAGTCCGGATGGGATGCATCCTAGGTTGCTGAGGGAAGTAAGGGTGGAAATTGCAGAGCTACTGGCCATAATCTTCCAAACATCCATAGATATGGGGGTGGTGCCAGAGGACTGGAGAATTGCAAAA